>NC_056750.1:436204691-436274403 GCF_019279795.1 Protopterus annectens | reverse complement strand
TGGGAGTTCCTCATTACTGTGGATACATGGTGGTCAACGTTCAGATTGCTATCAACCGGAGTACACAGATCATGTGCCACTAGGTCTACGTGGGGGGGGGGGGACAATAGCAGGGATGTCAGCTTTCTCAAAGGAAATAATGATGTTTCCCAGTCGATGGTAGGCTAATTAAAATCGCCCATGATTAAAGTGTTGAGCTATATAGCAACTGGGTGCAGTTATGTGGACTGCTTTTCCTGTTTCATGGTGGGGGACCTATAGCAACTATGATGCAGTAGAGGGCTTTGTCTACAGTTAATTTGGCATGGGGCAGCTCAAGACAGTCATACTGCATGACTAGTCTCAAGGTGTACTTATCCTTACTGAAGGTGGTTCTTTCATGCTCAGTTTGTGATCCGATTATACAGAAGGCATTGTCACCCTGCACTGCTGGAGTGCTTTCCATTCCTTTGAGCCATGTCTCTGTGTCTGCACAGACATCAGCATCTTCCAAAGTGAGGAGTGCTTCCAAGGAGTGCAGTTACTTTAGACTCGTAGCATTAAGCAGCAGTACCTTGAATTTATCTACAGAGGATATTATGTTGGGAGGTTGGTTATTTTGACATTGCCTAAAAAAGGTACAATACGGGTGGCCAATGCCTTTGCTAGTATCCAAAAGCCTAGAAGAGGCAGGTGCAGACCATCTCTGGCAAAGCAGCACAGACTGTCGACCATGTCTTCCCAGGCTGACAGATATTGGATCCCCTTGGACTGACACCAGAAGCCAAGTCAATTTTTGTTTATACTGTGGCATCATCCTTGAAGAAGGTAGAATGTTGCTAACTCATTCCCTCCAGTACAGCTCTTTTGATGGTATACCTTCAACTCCCAGTGGGTGTGGCTTCCACCTTTTAGAAATGAAGTTATCACCTTAAAATTCTAACCAATACAATTGTGTTTGCCATCATGTATGCTTCGAGAAAAAATATTCTGATACCTGGTATATAGCATGGTTTTGGAATTATTAATGCAAATATGAAGAAGCAATATTTGACACCTAGAGGCACAGTAGGAGGTAAATGCAGAAACACCTGGGGACATCACTCAGCTGTAATGAGTTAAGGCTAGGCTTATACCTACCTGTGATACAAGCCAAGAGCTCAGTCATGTCTCTCTTCATATAGTCCAGTGAGGTACATCAAGTCATCCACCCCCACAAGGACCATGTCAAAGTCATACAGGTACTTGCAGGTACTTGCAGTTGCTTGACTTGATGGATCCTGGCACCTGACAGGCAGCCAACCTTAACCCTCTTCTTATCCAGCCTGGTGAGGAGAACATTTCTTTCTCACAATGGAGTCACCTATGACCAATACTCCTTATTGGCTTATTTGTTGAGATATTTGTGTGTGTGCGTGTGTGTGTGTGTGTGTGTGTGTGTAAAGGCGTATGCGGCATGTGCCAGCGTGTGCATGTGTGCATGTGTGCGTGTTGTGGTTGTTTTTTGCATAGTGTAAGAGGTTTCTATTCGGGAGGTCTCTAATCTTTTGGCAAGTTACTAGTGAGTACCTCCGCATATGTCGGTTTGGTTATGTCCTTTAGTGTAGGAAGTGTGTGCACTGACAACCTGTTTGGCATTCAATTTGCCTTTATGCAAGACTCTTGCCTCCAACTTTATAGTTTATCTACATCTCTCACAAAGTATTTGTTTAAGGAGTAAGTGGCTGTCACTATACATGAGACAATTGCTATATTGCCTCAAGAGACCAATGTCTCTCAGGCTGGCCTGAAATGATGTGAAACTCCCATCCATGATAGCAGGCTCTTACTGTATGTTTTATTAGTGAAGGAATGAATGAACTTTGACAGGACTGTGATGGCAGTACCAAGAATACAAGAGGGACCTATACTTGTGTAGGCTTACGTTGATCAATAAGTCAACATTGCTCAGTGCACACGTGAGATGCTCCTAGAGCATTAGAAAAGCTTGGAAGAGTTTCAGTGACAGCTGTTTAGGGAAAAAAAATGAGCTTCTATCATATGTGTCTATACAAGGACACTGCTAACCACCACTGGGCAAAGAGCAGCACCATGCAAACTAAAGGTTAAGCATGAGCAGATAGAAAAGTTTTAAGCTAACTATAATTTCAGTAAAGCACACAATAAGCCTTTCATCAGCGATCCTCAACTCCATCAGGTCAGTCAGATCAGCACACGTCTGCCACAAGGGTAGAGAAAAACTTCTTAATGTAGAATAGCTAGTTTGGAGCCCAAATGTAACAAGACCACACAAACCACCTACAACAGATATAATGCAATACAATGGAATTAACTAATTAAAGCACAGCAGATACATTTTTTAAACTGTTAAAGTACAATCACAGTGTATATGAGAAATGCAAAAAGATATTTTGAGCCCTTTTGTGCACTTCCCAGCTCAGATAAAACAGGTGAACACCTACTGCCACTATATGAATAATTCCAGTCCTCCTAATTTAGAAGCACAGTAAAGGAGTGTCCAGAGTGAAATACAACAACCAACGAAAATTCTACCACAAACAAATTTAAAGATATGTATATAGCAGTGTACTTTATACAGTTTATTGAATAATTA
This sequence comes from Protopterus annectens, assembly GCF_019279795.1. Classification (NCBI taxonomy): domain Eukaryota; kingdom Metazoa; phylum Chordata; order Ceratodontiformes; family Protopteridae; genus Protopterus; species Protopterus annectens. Next base: position 436,271,810 of record NC_056750.1, on the reverse strand, counting down.
CACTTTTTATAAACTTCTTTGTTTTGTATAAATGAACCAAGAGACACTCAAATTGTATAGAGCTGGTAAAGGCACTAAAAAGATAAGCGGATTAATAAAGCCTCTAGCCAATAAAACTACATGCAGAAATCTCAAGTGTTTCCCCAACCTAAACAGACGAGGCTACCTATATGGAAAATCCACCAACCTCTTGATGTAAAAACAAGTGCTTGCTAGAGTGTAAAAATATACTACTTTATCTAGCAGCTAGTTAGTTAATGAATTGGCAGAGCAAGTAAAATCAGTAGGACAGACATTGAAAGGCAAAATGCACTTTTCAATATAAGCACAAGGAAAGGCAAATAAATAATTCAAGATATCAACACCAGTGTAGAAATAGGTGCAGCTTATTACCTCAACTTACAGTAGTGGTGGGTAGTTTAAAAATCACCAGATTTAAAAAGCAAACCAATGAAGGGGAAGGTGGATGGGAAAAACTAGCAGGGAATTGCAATGCATAGACTATACAGAACATAATTTAACAGAAAACACAGTAGTCTGCTTAAAGCTACACATCTCTAGCCAGTGTTATCCAAATGATGATTTAAAAAAAGTTAAAATAAGATTTACTTCAATGTCTATGTCATTTGTGCTAGAATTACTCCTCATGGTGTGGACAGGTTCATCAATAATTTATGACAATTTACAAAACGTACCACATTTTTGAATTAAATCAAAGTGGTCCTTGAACCAGACGCTTTTGTTAATGTGTAAAAATGCCAAGTATAGGCCACTTTTTACGAGCTTACAGTCTACCTTCAAAAAAAGCACTAATTTTCACGTCTGCTAAAGATTAAGTAAACAAATATATCAATTAAATACCTCAGAACATGCCCTTAACATGTTACATCTGTTACAAATACTTCTGATACGACTGACAGTGCTATATGCTGATCAAAGCTAAATCAAGGCATTAAGTGGCAGCTCTATTTACATGACATGATGCTTTTCCCCACTTCTGATAAAATGGGTTTGCTTTGGGTTCTCCTTTCTTAGCTCATAAATATGTCATTTTATTTCCTTATCTCTATCAAAAACCACCCCAAGTAAAGCAAGTTTTACTGAAGGCTTGTTCAAAAATCACCTTAGATAATCTAATAAAATAGCTCTTCACTACGTTACTCCTAAAACTCAAATGACTACTTTGGGCATGCAAATGCACATTAGTGAATGTTGATTTCCTAATATACATGTAGCACAATGTAATTTTTCCTGCTAAAAGTAAAATTCACTGATGTTATTTAATGCCAAAAATTCAAACTTCTGTACCTGCATACACAAAAACCTATTTTTGTAAAAATACACAAAAAATGTTTCTATTAATTCAGAATTATGTTAGCAAATGGTGATGCTACATAAATCCGTATGGCAGTTGCTTTTGCTCAATTAAGTATTTCAAGTAAAACACAGTTACATAAAAACCAAACCCAGAAATGTACAGTGTCTCTGGAATTAAGTTTGTGTGCGTGTGTCTGTGTGTGTGCACATGCGTCTGTGCGTATGTGTACAGTAATCCTAAAAATCGGTCTCATCTGATTGAGCATAAATTAGTAGAACTTCTGTCACTATTTAATCCTTCTTAACACAAATTCATAGAAGATTGCCAATTAGCTACAATAGCATTTTACACTAAAAGACTAGTATTATTCACTACGGTCCCTTCCTCGAGTCAGTTTTTATAATTCTTAAGTCATTGTTTGAATGCAAAGATTGTAATGGAATTTTCACCAGCAAATGTCATACTGTAGAAAAATGTTGCTGCAGCTGGACTTTAATCTCCAATCAAAAGTACCACATCTTTCAAGTCAGTTTATGGAATGGACTATAGGACTTGATTCTTACTTCCTGGAATTCCTAAAATTCTACAATTACTGACCCACCGATCAAGCATGACTGAGGACTATCAAATAGATGTATAACTAAGCCAGGTGTGGGCATAAAGCTGGTGGCGGACTACACAAGTAAGAGAAATCAAAAGAAAGGAGGGCAGGAAAGTGACAGATCGTATTCCTTTTTACCCAACCAGAACAAGCAGAGCAAGCTAAAAAAAGAGGCTAAGAGGAGCTGCAGTAGCAAACAAGGTGGTATTATAGGCACTCTAAGCTTCTGGAGGGTGACACAGGATACAGCACAAAAACCATCAGGCTGCAAGGCAAAATAGATGAGACAGTCAGACATCCTTCATAAGGAACAATAGTGACAATAGCCTGCTCACCAATCCACAAGACAAAGGTAGCAGGTTCAGGAGTTTTTCCAAACGCTTCTAAATCAAGAAAGCCCCACAGGAGCTGTACTGTCCTAAACCCAAATCAATGATGAGAGAAGAGGATCCCACCATAGCAGCAGTAAGAACAGCACCAAGGAAAATTAAGTCAGAGAAAGCAGCAGGCTCAGATGAGGTCACAGCAGATATGATAAAGTTGTTTGAGAAAGGGTAGAAATGGCTCCAGAGGATACTTGTAACAGTATGGAGAGAAGCATATCCCAGGTGACTGGAGACTAAGCATTCTAATGGCAGTGTACAAGAACAAAAAGGACATTCAGAGATTTGGGCAGCATAGAGGTACAAAACGATCACAGTACGTGAAAGTTCTACACAGGGTGACAGATTATTTTTTTACTGCTCTGCGTATTGGTTTAACTTTGTATTTAAATCAGGATGCAGCACAACTGACCCAAAGGTTGCAGTGAGACAGTTGAGAAAAGAGCCCTTCTGGGCATTCCTGGATTTGAAAAAGGCATATGACAAGGTGCCAAGAAAGCTGATTTGGACAGTCTTGTGGTGCTTCCAAGTCACAGAAACATTGGTAGAATTGATGCAAGTTATGAACAAGTAGCCAATGACACAAGTACAGTGTTTGGACTCAGAGGAGTTTCCAGTGAGAGTGGGTGTGCATCAGGATTCAGCTGAGCCCACTGCTGTTCCACACTAAGGACGCACTACATTAGCAAACAGGTCAAAGTGGACAGACTAACAAAACTGCTGTATGCAGATGTGGCATTACTTCAGCAAATGCTTGAGGAATGGAAAGCAAAACTGAAGGTATATGGGATATAACTGAGCTTAGATAAAACAGATGCAATGGCAGCAAATGGGGAAATCAGAATCTGAATATTGAGAGAAGTGAAAATGGTGGAACAGCTTTAAGCATATGGGAAGGGTGGTTGAGAAGGAAAGTCTGTGAGGTCAAAGCTGCTGCAGCCAACTGGCACAGTGTCAGGGGTAGCGTTTGACAGAAGAATGCCAATGAAGCTTAAAAATAAGATGTACACAAACTGTGGTGAAAAAACCTGGACAGTGAAGGTATAGCAGCTGAGGAAGCTAGAGGTGATGAAGATAAAGTGCTTGAGATGGGAAGGTTGAATGCACTCTGTGGAACAGAAAAATGACATGAGTAGAAGCCCAAGCAGCTCCAATTGCAGAGAAGGTCAAAGAATCATGCTTGTTAGGGCACATGTGCAGGAAAGCAGAAGACAATCTGTTAAGGATGATTAGGAACACACATGAAGGCAAAGGGAAACAGCATCCAGCAGAGAGATGGATTATGTTACGGAAGACCTGCAACAGTCAGGCATGACTGTTGAAGTAGAGTGGCATAGAATGAAGAGAGATGGTAACAGTTTGCACAATGCCTCAATTCCATGTAAAAATAGGGAAAAAGGGCACTGATAAAGATGGAGACTACATTCGAGTTTGACCAAATCAGTGCATCTTTCACATTAGACATATGCAGCAGCTTCCTTCTGCCTACCCACTGAAGTACTGGAAAGTGTGTGACCTTGTCACATTAGACTTCCCATGCAGTAATAAGACAGCTGGAAGCATGATGCCACTAACAATGCTGCTTGGTTGGACAATGGTATGCTTTCCCAATCACCTTACCGGACTATAGCAGAAAGAATTTTACCAGGAAGTCCTGGTCAAAGGTATGTTTGCAACCGCATGAAAGAAAGCTACTATATAGAAGCAGTAAGCACATACTGTAGTGCAAGTATGACTGCAGGCGCATACTAAAGTTTTCTCCGTGCTATAGGACACTATTACAAACTGTAGTGCATTCAACAATCATACACATGGCCTCTTTTACTTCAGTAAAGGTTGTGTGACCCTTGCATACCACATTTTTGTAATGCCTGCCATGTTGGTTTTTCACCCTGTTGCTGCTGTATGCCTTGATGTCTGTAGTCCTAGGGTGCTGATGGAGGTTACAGCACTGTTTCTCTGCTTGCCTACAGTACTAGCAGCAGTAAGCACACTGCTGAAGCTTTCCATGTAGACTGCACCATGGCAATTCTGCATTTCCATTCACTGAATATGGTGCTTTGTCCCCAACCACTGACAGTCATAGCGACTTGCCCTGCAACCTACGTACAGTTACACAGAACCACCCCCTGTGGTACTCCTGAAGGGAAGATGCTGTGGGCAGTTTAAGAATCACCTATTGAGCATTAAGATGATTCGGGACAAATACATGTTGAAACCAGATGAAATATTAGGCAAGAAACAGAGCATCTAGTTTCTTTGGTAGTTTAATGGGGCCCACACACAAAGATAAATCTGATCAATAAAATGGACAGTGAGCTAGACTTTCGCCACGGTCAAAATTTTATGTCACTATGTACTCAGGAGTGTTATGATCAGTCTTAAGACCATGTAGGGTATTAAGAATTCCATTTTTATTTATGAGATTAAATAACTAAATGATTTTTTAAACAGTTTTGTGATTGAAGGTAAAATAGATATTAAAGTCTTGAAGTGCGGAGAGCAAAACTTCTTTGGGGCAGGGATGATTAGGAAATGTTTAAATTGAATGGGAGACTAGGTTAGTAGTCAAGGAAAAGTTGAAGGTGTGCAAGGGGACTGGATAGTAGGCAAACAGCAGTGTGATCAAGTGAACAATATATATTGCTATTATATAGGATTAATTTATTTTTTTAGCTCTTAAGTGAGACTGCCTTAAAAGAGAATTATGGATTGAGGCTTTGCACAGAACAGGAAGGGCTGAATTTGACTTCATATGGCGAATGTCACAGGAGTGTAGGTGACACTGGTGAGGTGGGTAGTATACGGATGTTGGTTTTCTTTTTTAATTCCTATAGGTTGAAGGCATCCAAAGATTTTATATCAAATGTTTTATACAGTTATTTATGTGCATGTGTGCACACATACCCACTTTTTTGTACAGTTGAATCAGAAAGCAAAATCACCTCAGGACCAATCAAGTAAGGAGAAATTGGTCAAAATGAGGCATGACTCCTGGAAAGAAAATTAGAATCCATTTCCCACAATTAGGACATACAGGCAGTTAATGGATATTGCAGAATTTTACATTTGAATTCTGAAGCGCAGGTTATCGCACCTACATTTCACCTACAGAAAGTTTACGTACAATTTGGTACAATCTGCTGAGATATAGTCTTAGTTCAATCCTTTTGGCATTTCAAATATCAGTTTGTATCCAACTACAGGCGTTTTAAAGCAAAGATTCAATCTTGTGAACTGAAAAGCCGTAGCAGTACTTAAATCTTGCATCTGCTAACAAGTAGTGAGTGACGTTTGACAGTAATCACAGAGAGACGTCTTGCTGCAAGATGTCCACAAGGTATCAGCTACCCTTCCTAGCAGCAGACAATCCAAGCATCACTTACATTATATGCAATTCTGATCAACATTAATACAAAACCAGCGCAGCAAAATATCGTTAGTTTAATAGATGTGGTCAGTGGATATCATTCAGGGCAATAAAGAATATTGCCCATACTTTCACTGCATTTCTGCTATAAGGCAAAATGGCAATTTGCTGCCATAACAAATGGACCAATAGAAAAAAAATTGCAGTCAGCAGCTGATAAAGTAAAAAAAAAAACCTTTGCGTAATAAAAACGTTAGAAAATACAGATACAGTTAATGAAGTCATAGGTTGGTACTAGGCTATCAGCCCTAGGGCCTATACAAGCCTAGCCATAACAATTCCCTGGCTATTTCTTCCCACATTATTTACTTTCCTGGACCCCTGTCTAGCAGGGCGACTGACGTGATCCCTGGGGTGAATTTCCTTTCTCCCATCCAATCAAGGTTCCTCTTGAAGAGGTCCAAAGAGGCACTCTGCTTGACATGTATGGGCAATCTATTCCAGAGTCTGGGAAGTCTCTGGGTCAGGAACCTATCCCTCCAGCATGTTTTGTTTATTGTGATGACAAGGTTTAGATCCCTGGAGCGTGTAGCTCTGAGGGATTGGGATTTCTTTAAGTGTAGCATGTCCAACAGCTCTGGGTTTGACATGGCCTTGTATGTTAAGCAGAGATCACCTCTGAGTAGACGATATGCAACAGAGTATAGCTGGAGTTTTTTAAGGCGGTCAGCATAGGGCATCTGCTTTAGGCCTGTGATTCTTTTAGTGAGGTATTTCTGAGGCCTTTCCAGTTGTTGCAGATGTCTTGAGAGGTACATACCAAATGGGGCGTTATATTCTATACTGGGTCTAATGAGGAATGAGTACAGTGGGACAATGACCTCCTTTTTTCTGGATGAAAAGCCCTTCGTGATGAGGTGTGCCACATAGAAGGATTTCCTGACTGTTGTGGCGATGTGGTTATCGAAGGTGAAACCACTGTCCACCTGTGTCCCTAAGTCTCTTATCACACTTTGTGTTTAGTGTACTGCCACCTATATGGTAATTCATGGATACATGTTTTTTCCCAAAGGGGATAACAATACATTTCTTGGCATTGACCTTGAGCCCATGGCTCTGGCACCAAGCATCTGTTTCTGTAAGGCCCTTTTGTAGAGTATCCACATCATTTGGGGATTCAATAATGGCTCCCAGTTTGCAGTCATCTGCAAACTGTTAGCCAGAGTCCCTTAGTGTTGAGCTGTACTTCAGAGACGTAGATGCCAAACAAGAGTGACCCCAGGACTGAACCCTGAGGTACTCCACTTGTCACTTGTCTGGAGCTGGATTTGGAGTCGGCTACTTTTACAGTGTGGGTTCTATCAGTAAGCCATTTAGCAACCCATTGGGTGACATAGGGATTAATGCCCAACTTAGTAAGTTTATCTATGATTCCAGAGTGGGGGATGGTGTCAAAGGCCTTGGCAAGGTCTAGATAGGCTGTGTGGACCACCTTACCCTTATCCATGGCTCTGGAGACTGATTCAAAGAAGTCAATCAGGTTCAGGAGACAAGATCGGCCCTTCACAAAGCCAAACTGGGTGAGGTCCAGTGTTTGAAGGTTGCCAATGTCTTTGTTTATAGGTTCCATGATAATACGCTCCATGGCCTTGCAGATAAGGCTTGCAGACTGATGGGACGGTAGTTTCCAGGATCCAAGGTGGATCCCCCCTTGTGGATTGGGATAACTGTAGCTCTGTGCCACTCAGTGGGCACGAAACCTGAGGTGAGGCTATGATTAAACATGACACTTAGGTTAGGTGCCAGTTCATATTGTAGTTCATGTAGTACACAGCCCGGGATGTCATCTGGTCCCATGGATGCTGTATTCTTGGCTTTAGAGAGTGCATTTTGTACCTGTGTGGCCGTTATTACTGGAATTTGGCAATCTTCCGGTATTGAGATGGGCCATTTAGGGGGTGAGAGGGGGGTGAAGTTGGCACTGAATCGATCTGCCAGGATATTGGCAATATCCTTCGGATCAGTAAAAGATGTAAATAAATACAACCGAGAAATCACTTGGAAAGCTTTAGCTAAAAAACATTTACCAGAAAGGTTTTTCAAAGGCCTAAATACATTCAACATTTAAAAAAGCCAAAAACAATAACTAGCAAAAAAAATTTCACTTTAATAATTTCAAAGACTGCAAGAAATTACTGAAATATATTCAACCCATACAATAAGCAAACAAGTCTTACTAAAACCGGGGCATGATAACCAAATAAGCATTGAAGGGCATAAAATCATAGAGCTGATGCACCTTTAAGTAATTTTGTTTAGTAATGTTTTCATTACCAGCTGCGAGTTAGAATACGGATATATTTTGTGTTGTTTCCCACAGGAGTAAAAAAAAAAAAAAAAAAAAACTACAAAATGACCACAGGTTATAATAGCAGTTTGCCATGTCTGGGTATTATTCTGGTGTTTACTCGTATCTGGATTTGAATGCCCAAATAATCCCAGTGTAACCCACATGCAAGCATATATTACTGTGGTGGGAGGTGCTTTCAAAATCAGATCAGCAACAGAGAAAGTGGCATTGTCACCATTATGCCAGTAAATTATTTTTTCCCTACTTGAACTGTAATAGAAATCTCCTTGACTGCAAGCATGTCTCCACCAGCTTTCGTATCCACTAGAGCTTTTTTTTTTCTAAGATGATCTTTGTATATGTGCTTTTTCTCTGGTCTGAACCCTCCTATTTTTCCACCATGGTGGAAAAATCCAAATGCCACAAGTACACGGACTCCCCACCCATCATTCTTGTGGCTTTCCCTTTTATACCTTTATCATCTAATTTTGCCTCCTTTTCCTCAAAAGGGCAGCAGACTTCTGTAGCTTGCCAAATGTAGTCCCAACAGAAACTTGCAGTATGTAAGGATTTCCTCTGTGCTCCAAGTCCTCACTGAAAGCATCCTGGGGTCTTGGTTAATCTCAACATAGCCTTGGTCAGATGATTAATTTCTATATAGTGACTTAGACTTCAGATGGTACTCATTCCTGGGTTTCTTAGTCCTAGTTCAGTGATGGCAAACCTATGACACGTGTCAAAGGTGACACCATGACATTTTGGGTGACACCAGCATTCACCAATACCAGAGTTACCAAAGAAACTGAATTAACAAAAATACAAGAATTATGTAACCCTGCACTTATCTATTAAAACTCAGCAAGAAACAGGTCATTAATTGACATTATTCAAATGCAATGTGTTCCATAATTTTTCAATTCAAAATTATTAAAAAGTAGGGTAATTTTTTGTGCAATATTTTAAGCCCAATCATCAGTGCACATATCGTTTTCCCTATTGTAAGCAACTGATTTTTCTTTTACTTTCATAATACGTAGCAGCACACATGACTGGACGGTATTTTTTTTAAAATAAATTATGTAAAGAATAGTTACTCTTTTGTTTGGGGGGGGGTGATAAAAATACATGTTTCACAACACCAAGCACAAGACCAACCCCACTTGACCCCCACTAGCTACATGTCTGTAATGTAATGTGGTGTCTACCATTCAATCTTCTTTGAACCACATGACTACAGTCTCCTTTACCCCACACCTTCTAGTTTACCAATTAGCCACTAGTGAGCAAAAATCACAGTGGATACTAGAAATAAGATTAAACGTTTTTTTTTTCTTTTTTTTAACCAGACAATTCCGGTATCACAGTCACTAAAATGTTAAGACTGGAATGACATGATGCATCTGCTATGAATTCCTCCTGAAGCTTTCACCTCTAAATACTCCACTTGTCTTACCCTCAGTTATCGTTTCTACAGCTATACCTACTACTAAGTTAAGACTTAATTTAGCAGGTTAACTACGTCTTAATTCATGCTTATGAAATGGAACAAATTTTATCGCTCCTGTTCTTCAGCCTCACTCTACTGCCAAGGGAGTTTTAGAGAGTATTTAAAGCAGCAGCTGGCAGCACCCTAAAGGAGTTTCAGAATTTGTAGGAGTACTGCTATTTGGGGAATGCACCACATCGTCTCAGAGTCCCACAATTATATGCCACTTTCCTACCTAGTTTGCCACCTCTTTAGGGTAACCCACAACTACCAGTCTGACACCTCTACTTATTCTGTAAAAACAGAAACAATTCATTTAAGTATCTTCCCATTTCAAAATGCATATTGGTGATCCTCCCATTTTGATGCTTTATTTTAACACTTGGTATAAGACATCTTGATTAAGGGATTCGGAAAATTTCTCTTGTACATGGGAATACTGGAATACTTCACCTTTCTGCAGTCTTGCACATTTCTGTTTTTTTGTCATCCCCTACACTCAGAATACATGGACCAATAATCACCATCGTAATGCAAACCTTCCCTTTTCCTAGTCTCTACTCAGATGGCAGGCTTATTTTTGTGGCAGTACCTGTTCTCCTGCTAGATGCGGTCTCTTTTTTTTCTGCGGTATATGCCTTCTTTGACCGTGACTGCTACACAGACCATCTCCAACATTCATGTTATGCCTCTCCAAATACCATGCGGTGTTGGTATTGTCCCCCTTTATCTCTTACCCATGTTTCATTTATTCATGCAAACATTTTTCAGATATAAAGGTCTGTAGCTCTCCCAGTTTATCTGAGAGGTTTTAGGGAGCTCTCCAATTTTTTTTCTTCAAACTTTTCTGGAAGCTCTCCCATTTTCTTTCCAAATGTTTTCTAGCACTGTCCAGTATTACTTTCCAACCACAGAGACAAATTGCAACAGAATCGGGGACAATTGTAAAATACAAGTACTATTGGCTTGAGACATGGATTGAGAGAATCTGAATTAATATACATTTTCTGAAATAAGTCCTCCAACTTTAAATTATTGTAATTTATTAAAGGATAATTCACCATATCTCCGGAAGTCACCAGTTTAAGGAGGGATTAAGGACAGCTAAATTTTGGTCAAAATAAATCAGGGACATTTGAGAGATCTGCTTCTCATTGTGCTTCTCACATTGTACTACTGCTGCTCTTCCACAACCTGGCATAGCTCTCTCGGCTCTCCCACAACCTACTTCAAAAGTACTGTTAACTTTCTAATCTGAATATAAGCAATGCTCTTCTGATCAGTACAATGTAAAGTTTGCTCTTGGCATAGCTCAGCCTCATCTCCCGCCAGCGGCCTACAAATTACACACCCTTTTGCTTTATCCAGTCCTTCTGAAATAAGCAGAGATCAGAAATTTTGTTCATCCCCTGTGTACTGGCAAGCTGTTACTGTTAACATGTCACCACCCACTTCCTTCTCCTGAGAACTCGCACACCAGCCATTTTACCAGAAAAAGGTATTTGCAGTTTTACATAACTGCAATTCAAGTGTCAAAGCTGGCTCAATCCAGTATCAACTGAAGAAAAACATTTAACATGGTCAGCCAGTGGTTTTCTTTCATCCTACCTACCGATCTTCATGACTAAGTTTGATCATATGTCCTTCTACCACTGTCTGAACACTACAGATGAAGGCCTTCCTACTCTGCCAGTGCCACAGCTGCCAGTTGTGCTTCTGATCTGTGGCCACTATGTTTCAAAGCTAACATTTGATCATTACAGAAAAACTTACATGGTGAAGTATGACTGGTTGCTCTATCAGGTTTCCATTCACAAAACTTTTACCCTCAGCACTGGGAATCAGCTGGACCACTCCATGTTCATTCAGTATGTCACTAAGGAACAAGAAAATATTTTAAATTGCAGACTTGTACTGAACTAATCAGAGAATAGCTTGTATCTCTAAACAATAGCATCTTAGCATTTTATACACATTTGGTTACAGCTTCTAGATCTATCATTAGTGGTACACAGTATGTACACAAAAAGGCCATTGTTTTCATAGTACCAGATATACCGGTGAGCTACCTCTCTATGTCTTTGGAATACAGAAGTTTTATTAATGAAAGCTGCCTTCTGTGATTTAGTACCTTTCTTCAGATATATGAATACTATTCCAAACTCGGCAGTAATTAAAAATTAGTCTCCTTGCAGGCCTGCACTAACTACAATTTATCTTGGACCTGGAGTTAACGATATCAAAGGGTAGCAGCCCAAGGAAACAAGCTAAAGTTCACTGCCTGAAGGAATTATTTTGGAAAGCAGTGATGAGAATGGCATTTGCTTCCCTGAAGAAAACATGAGAATCTGAGGCCCGTGTGGCTGATCTTTGGCAAGATCAATTTAGTACCGGCTCCTGCTGCAGCATCTATTTAAAGCAGTTCTAAAACTATGGGTTTGTGGAGTGACGAGGAAATATTTAATGCAATAAGTTACTAACCTGCCACAAACCTAGCTTTAGTGTTGTCTTCTACTATACAAGTATACATGTAGAAGAAAAAAATAAAAACTGAATTTCCATTCCTATTTGTAAACTGCTAAATGACGGCACACAACATATTTCCCTGTCCCTACAACTTCAAATAACCAAATATGCCTTAAAGAATAGGGAAGGTGTTCCTGGAAAACAGTGTCCCCAGCCTTAACATGCTGCTACTATGTACCAACCACAACAATTTTTCAAATTAAAGTGGACAAAGACAAGGAGGCATTCCTGGTATGATACAGTTGTGCTTAGATACTTCTGATTGACCATACCCTTTGTCCACAAAGACCAAGCACTGAAAGAAAACAGGGTAAGGTTCTCTCAGCAAAATTACTTTTGCATTGATTAGTAAACGGTATTCACAGATAAGAATCAGAATGACAAAAGGATGTGCAAATGTTTCAAAAGCTTCTAAAACCGGTAATCATTTCCTTTCTCACCATACAATATCTGCAGGGCTTTTGCTCATTTGTTCCTCCTAAACTGATGCAACTCAGTAAAAAAATTTCCATTCAAATATCTAGTCAAAGTTATATCAATCATTTCATTTGCAACCACTCTCAGATCTCACTTTAAATTCTCATTTCTAAGAAATGCACTTCATCCATAGTAACCAGCAACCCCAAAATTTTTGTCATGACTTAACATTTTTGATTAAAAGGAGCAAACCAACTCCTCCCCAAGCTTAAAGGAGGAGGCTCTTTGCTCCAAACTCGTGCAGTCTACTAAATCTAATTTGATGCTAATGACCACTTCCCACAGCTAAACATTCATTCTCAAACAGTGAACGCACTATGAGGACTGAGGAGCAGTAGTCATACTATATGTCAGTGTAATCTTACTAAAACCTATCCTGATCTCCCCATCATGAATGTGCGACACAGGGGAAGAATATTATTATTCTCAAATGTTTTTGGTTGCATCATTCCAAGTGGCTCAGCCAGTCAGCAGAAGCTAGCCATTCTCCCAGACTGCTGGAAATTGCATCATCAATGGAAAAGCTCAGCCTTCTGCCTGTTTAGGTCATTTTTAATTCCCAAGAGTCCTCAGACACTCAGGCAACCACAGCATCCAGAATTCCTGCATTGCTGCTTTCCTGGCACCATTTTTGAAGTTTGGCATGGGTGTTCAGTGCAGTCATGCACAAAATTCACCAATCAAAATTTATAACAGTTACAGAGTCTGAACAGGGCAATGCATGTTCCTGTAATAGTTAACACATGTAAACCTCAGCTACAATTTCTTTATAGTACACTACACACATTATACACACATACAATTTCTTTATAGTACACTACATACACACACATATACAGACATACTAATGTGGCTTTGGTTACATGTTGAGAAACATAGAAAGTGACAGCATGGCTGCAATTTGGCAGCAGCTGCATTCCACTGATTACCAGTAATTAAAATTTCTCACAGACCCATTCCTTTCCAGGTTCTCACTCCACCCATTTAATCTCTTAGCTTAAAAAAGTCATCCAAATCTTACTCTCACTTATCCAATGATTTTTTTTCCTTCATTACCTCACCCACCTTTTCTCTCATTTTTATTACTTCCTTTGCCCAAACTCCTTCACAGCATCTCAACTAAACAGGTTTTAAACCTATACACATCAAGATGCACACAGCAATCAAATTGTCATACATCCAGAACTCCACACTCCCACCATTCTCTTAAACACATCTACAAATTACCAATGGGGCCAGATAATATCCCAGGTTGCTTCTTAAATAGCTTGAAACATGACCTATCAGGACCACTTGAGTCACTTTAACCACAGCCTCAAAATAAGCTATTTATCACATGGATGGAGGACTGCACAGTTTATCCCTCTTCACACAGGTGGGCCATCAACCAACCCCAGAATTACAGACCCATTAGTCTGACTAGGTTTACTATGGAAATTTTGAATCCGCTTTGGTCGATCTTTTACAATGTTGACTTGAAATGTTGAATCAGAAATTCCAAATAGTAAACCACAGCAAAACTGAATACATCGACCTCCATGGTTCAATGTATTTGACAAAGCAGGAGGTGAAGTCACACCTCCTGCTATGCACATTAACATACAGTTTAACTCTACATTCAATGGTAAGTTAATTCTACTATTTTGCAGGGGTGCTGCACCCCCATGTGGGGCCTGTACCCCCCACGCCCCCTGCACATTAAATATACCAACTTAGAGATTGCACTACAGTGAGGAAATTGGCTAATTTCCTGTTCCTCATTGAAGACGGACCTCCCTCCACAGTCTCCGTACGTCACTTGCCAAAAGAGACTGTGCATCATACAACTCTACTACACATGGTCAACCTCTGTTGGTTCAATTTTCCGCCTCTGACACCATGATTTCGAACTTCGCTCATTCGACTGACTGCCATTCAGGTAAGTTATAGTAAATCGTCTGACTAATATGCAAAGCCATAGAACAAATCATCTCAGAAATGGGCAGTTAAGACATTGGCAACCTACAGACACTGGACACATGCCAGTTTGTTTTTGTCAAAGGAGGTTCATGCCTACTTAATCTGGTAGACGTCTTTGAAAGGTTCACCAAGGCAATGGATAAGTGGAAAACTGCATACTGCCTACCTAGACCTGGCTAAGGCATTCAATGCCTCACTAAAGCATTGTTGACAAACTCACTGAACAAAGCATGAATACCTACATATCTCACTTGATTAATAGCTGGCTCACAAATAGGAGCCAAGACTTCAGGATTGGTGAGACCACCTCCACCAAGAGTGCAGTCACTAGTGGATTACCTCAGGGCTCAGTGGTGGGCCTGCTGGACATCTACTTCTCAGAAGTCAAAGCTAATGTCAAAGGCCTCTGGTTACTAAGTTAGCAGATAACTGCAAATTAGGAGCCATCATAGATTCCCCATGACACTAACATCCAGAAAGGTCTAACAGATAAATGACTGGTACCAAAGCCATGGATTAAAACTCAAACCAAGAACTGCACTACACTGTTCCTTGAGATAAGGTGCATCCAAGGTTATTTACTCCATCAATAAGACACCCCCTAAGAGTTGACCCAGTACTTAGGAATCTGGGAAACATACGTAGACAGTAATAGAGCCTTTGACTAACACGTAGCAAAGGTACTAAGAAAATCATTCTTTGTCACCCCGTTAAAGTAACTTTATTCAGTCCTCATCAGACACATCATTGAGTAAAAAGTCCCTTTCAGCATGTACTTGACCAGGCTTATTAGGCATGCCCACATAAGTTCCCCACCAAGAGAATCCAGGATATTAACACATTCTCCAATAAAGACTGGCTTAGAGCCCTACATCTCTATATTCAGTCACCTACAGGTTGAGGTCATCTATGCCTGGCCATCCTCATATCCAGCCCTGATGGACCTTTTGCACCAGAAACTTTGTCTAAGGATTAAAACATCACTTACAACAAATGGAATATGCTGGCGAGAAGTGTGGGCCTCGAAAGATCCCCATGCTTTGGAATAGGCTGCCATGCAGAGTCTATCCCTAACCCTTTTCAAACGTAACCTTGGCCATTTGATAGGAAAAAAATGAAAATTCTACCCAAGTCTGGTCCCCATGTGTCTGACAGACAGAAGTAGATAGTAAATATTCCACAACATACCCATCCAAATACATGCCCATATTACATGGGGACACAATTAGGTTGAGTTGCACGTCTAGGCTTATAAAGACCCTGGTAGTCATTGGCCCAGTATATATATCTATGAACCTATAACTAACTCACTTAAATCCGTTCCTCTGGTTCACAACTCCCTTCTTGATAGTCTAATGACTCATTATATTATCAAAAGTCTTTATAGCTACATTTCCAACTAAACTCTTCTTAATGCACTCAGTGTCCACTGCCCCTCATCAGTGATCCTATAAAAAACAAAAATTTCAAACCTCAACTACTGCTAAATCTTCCAAAAAATATAATCTAATTCTTGCTGTTAAGTTCTATCCCCTGCACTGCCGCTGACCCCTTAACTACCATTTTCTTAAGTTTTCTACTACCCATATGAAATCTCACCATATCCCATTGCCAAATGAAGGTTCTGGGGAACTGCCCATGGCTCGTACCTGACATTACACAGTCCATGCAACTCCAACAAACTTGGTACCAATGGAAATGCTTCAAATGGCACTACATACCTAGTATGTCTACATATTAATCCTGAATGCAAAGTCAAGACAACCAAGGTAACCTTACTCAGAACTAAACAAAACTATCTCAAAAATGTAAGACTTTTCTGGAAAGAACTACAGCAATTAAGCTACAAGGTTCCTAATTTAAGTTCAAACCCTGAATTACAGCCAACAAATATTTCTTTGCAGATATCCAAAGCCCCAATCCTCTGATATACAACCCCTATCCAAATTCACTAGCCAAGCACACAATACCTAAATACCAACAAAGTAGGTCACTTATAGTGACGGTGTTTAACCATCACCTCTGTTTACTCAGTGTTATCCCATCAAAATCAGTAATGAACACTTCCTTCACCCAAAATTTATAAAAGTTTTGCCATTACTGTACTACTTTAGTTTCACATTTATTCTTAACCTCAAACAGCAGCAATCCCATCGACTGCATTAGGTCTGTGCCCAAAATAGTAAATTCTCAAGGACATTTCAGACCCTTTGTCCTCATGCCCTTCCTTTCCAGATCTTTAAAATGAGTGCATGAACAGTTAGCAAGGAATGCACTTCTATTTATACATTTACTAACTTGTATCATAGCTCCTGCCTCTCATTTAATATAAACATTGCTCTATACTTGGCCACAGACTAATTTTTCTACTATGTAAAGGAGTGCCCCCATTGCTGCCATATTAGATCTAAAATAGCATTTAGAATGGTTGATCACAGTCTTCCTACAAAACTTAACCTCAGTTTCAACAAAATCACTATCAGGTGATCCTGAGGCAATTACCTAATTATCTCATCTATGCATCTTCCACCTCTGAAAATACCACACAATACCCCAAGTTAAAGTCCTATACTTCTCTCCCATTGCATAAATGGCCTACATACTACTCTTAACCATCTTTCTTATCTGTACTTAATTTTGTATAACATCCTGATGTCAGACTTTTTTGGTAAATTACTGAAGACAGTCAAATGCCAGATATCAGAGCTTAACATGTATAATTTGGAAAAAGCACAATGATGCAAAGCCTGTTCTATTAACATTAGGTGATAGACTAATACTGAAAAAAATGTCCCCAGTTTTAGACTTTTCTAATGACATTTTTGGCTTTGGCCTTGATCTTCCAACTAAAACATTAACAGCTATGCTTCCAACTACAAGTACAGTGATGTAGAATCTTATCATAATAGCAGATGTCCTTCCCTCCATTGTTGCAATATTTTTACTAAAAGGATCACTTGCCAAGGGTAGCCCAACATCCGGCCAGTATACCAAAGCCTTTTTTTTTTTTTTTTTTTTTTTTTTTTGAAGTACATCGTATGTCACACATATGCAAGGACATCATACATCCCATATATGCTCCCTGGTCACAGAGTAGGTCATAAAGGTGATGTATGAATGTATATGCCTCAGAAATTAATAGCCCCAGGGGTTAACAGTCCAAGAAGAAAACGAGGAACATGTGCATCCAGAAAGAAAAAAGAAAAAGGAGTAGATAAAAAGGCGAGGAGGGAGCAAGCGAATACTGCAAGAGTGAAGGGAAGGACATCTACTGTTATTGTAAGAAATTATAAAACTGTACTATGCCCCTCCATATCACTGTTGCAGTATTCTTTAGTAAAGGGAAAATACAAAAACTAAAGTGGAAACTTGGGAAGAGGAAGGCCCAGTACAGCCCTCAAGAAACCCATGCAGGCTAGCTCTGGCAAAGCCCTGGAAATCACATTAATTTGTAATGGTTAGTAAAGGTACGGAGTGAAATCCAAGCAGCAGCCTCAAGGACGAAACTGGTATCCAATACTTTGAAAAAAGAGGAAGCCACATCCCTGGTAGAATAAGCCTTTACAGAAACTAAGGGTCTCCCCATCATAGGAGTAACAAGAAATAGCCTTGGATATCTAGGAAGAAATGGCTTTATTAGAAACAGCCATACCTAGAAAGTTAGGAAGAAAAGAAGAGCAGTTGCTCAGACTTGAAAATGGCCTTAGTCTTATCCAAATAAGTGAATTGTCTATGCAAATCCAAGGTATGAAGAATCTCCTCATTGGCATACTGTGGAGAAGGGGAAAAAAGTAAGCAAATTAATATACTGATTAAAAGACAATTCATTAACTAACTTGGGCATAAAAGGAGGATAAATAGAGAGAGACACCCTGTCTCTATGAAAAACTAAAAAACGAGGGACACAGGTAGGAGGGTGTCTGAGCTTTAGGCCAATACTGAAGTAAGGGACAAAACAGTCCTCCATGTACAATGTTGCAAGGAAGCTAAAGCTGCAGGCTCAAAAAAGGAGCCAGAGTCAGTTTTTCAATTACAAAAATAAGGTCAAAGAAAAGAAGAATAGGCTTCATGGTAAACCCAATATGAAGGACACCTTGAAGAAATTATTTGACCTCAAACCTGAAGACCAAAGGAGGAGTCAAAGGCAGACTAGCAGAAATAGCTGAAAGCTGATCTAACTGAAAAGTATGTCAACCCAACATGGAGCAATTCACACACAGAGAATCAGAGGAACCTTCACAGAAAGTGAATCTTGGTTATGAGCAAGGCACCAGACAGAAAATCTTCCATTTAGACACACAAGACTTCCTGGTAGCAGATTTCCTGGTCTCCTGCAGGACCCAAAGCACATACTCGGGGAAAAAAGATGCCTAAAATTCATTACAACCCTAATCACCCATCAAGTCAGATGAAGACTTGACAAGAGAGGACTGATGAGAGACCTTTCTTGGGTGAGTAAGCCCATCCTGTGAAGTAACTTGTGATGCTTGCCCTTGGCTAGATGCAGAAGAGGGAACCAATGTTGTCTGGGCCAAAATGGAGCCACCAACAAGATTTTGGGGGAGTGCTGTTCTATCTGGAGCAGGACTCTTGGTATGAGTGGAAGGGGAGGGAAGGCATAGAGAAACATCCCCTTCCAAGAAAAACACAGGGCATCCACCTTCCATGCTGGAGGACTTGGAACGTTGGTGCGAGAGATGGCAAGTTGTCTGTTCAGAGGGGAAGCAAAAAGATCTACCCGAGGAGTGCCTCACTGGTGGACAATGCCCAGAAACACATCTCTGTGAAGCATCCACTCATGTGTCTGTCATGGACCTGTTCAGAAAGTTTGCCAAAATGTGTTTATCTGAAGGAATATAGACAGCCTGAAGAGTCACCTGATACTTGATGGCCGGATCCAAACCTGAACAGCTAGGCTGCAAAAGAGGCAAGACCAAGTGCTCACCTTGCTTGTTGATGAACCACAGCCCTGTGGTATTGTTTGTAAAGATTTTGAGAAGGTCTGAAGAACAAGGAGGAGAGCTCTCATCTCCTTGATGTTGACATGACCATCCCTCTAATGAACAGGCTAAAGGCCTTGAACTTTTAGAAGGTCAAATGAAGCACCCCACCCAATGTCTGAGGCATCCAAAAAAGTTCCTGAGAAGGGACTGGGGCTGAAGGGGAAAGCCCTGGGCTGAGAGACAGTTAATGAATCCACCACTGAAGCTCTAGTTTGAGGAATGGAAGGAGAGGAACTAGAAAGTAGAAAGGCCAACAATGTTGAAGCCATACTGACTTTAGGAACCACTGTAGCTTCCTCATATGAAGCCTGGTTACATGAAGCATAGGGATGGTGGAAGCCATGTAACCCAGTGCCCTTAGAAACTCCTTGGCTGTAACAGAGATCTGGGGAAGGAGACTGAAAAAAGGCAGTTAGAGCCAGAGCCTAGGGTGGTGTGGCAGGGGAAGCCAGCATATAAATGGTCTGGAGCCTGCACCAAAGAAAAACATGATCCTGAGGAGGAACCAGGAAGGATTTCTTGAAATTTATCATAAATCACAGGTTTCACAAGAGGCAAATAGCATAGTGGAGGTGCTGAATCAATGCCTCTGAGAAGGAAGTCTGAATGAGCAGATCGTCTAAGTAAGGAAAGATATGTATCCTGTCTCATCCTGCAAAAGGCAATCACAGGAGTGAAGCATTTGAAGACCTTCAGGGGAGTAGAAAGGAAAAGGGCAAAGCAGAGAATTGAAAATGCAAGGAAGAAACAGAGAAATGTAAAAATTTCCTGAAATGGGGATGAATAGGTATGTGAAGATAGGCATCCTTAAGATCCAGAGAGACTAGGAAAGCCCGTGGAAGACACAAAGTCTGAAGGGACGGCATTCAAAAAGTGATCTTCAAAAACATTTCGAGTTGGGAAAGATCCGGAATGGGCTTCCAGATGCCTTCTTTTCTGGAATAACCCCCCCCCTGCCTTGAAGAGCAGAAACTTCTTGGATGGTTCCTTGAGACAAAAGGCCCTGAAGTGCATCTGGAAAAAAGTGCAGTTGTTCATGAGGAGGGAGAGAAATGCCTAGAAAAGGAAGAAGGGATTTCCACACAATGAAGAATCCCTGACAGACTGTGGGCAGAACCCAAGAATCATGAGCGATCTTTAAGCAACTGGCAAGATACAGGGAAAGATGAACAGCAAAGGAACATGATCTAGGATGAAGGGAAGCTGACAAAGCCTGGTTTGCTTTGAAAAGGAGGCTTCCAAGTAGTAGGCATCTGAGTAGACTTAGCAGGAGGAGCCCTTCTGGCACCCTTTTTACCTTTGGCAGGAGGGCAAGACAGTATGTACAAAGGCAGGCTTAGGAGGGTAATTCATCTGAAATTTGGGAAAAGGGAAAACAAAAATATGCTTAAATTCCTGCAAGGCCTTTCCCTTTCTCCTGCAGGTACTTGAAAAGCTCAGCAGCTGCAGAACCAGAGAGATTTTTATTGTCAAGAGGAGCATCCAGGCCTTTAGCATTAATATCAAGTAAAGACTGGAGGCAAAGCAAATAAAAATTTCTTAATACAGAAGCAAAGGCAGCAGCTCTAGAAGAAGCATCAGCTGCATCGTAACTACATTGAAATAGAATAGCAAGCCACTTGAGAAGTGGAGCCCAAAAAAGAGAGAGGGCCGAAACCTTCTCCTCAGAATCAAGGTCAGAAACAACCTGAAAGGCCTGAGAAAGAAGACCTAAGATGTACCTGGTCATATGGGTCTGATAATAGCCCAAAAGGCCATGGTGGCAACAGTATACAACTTTTTGCCCCACTGCTCCATGGCCCTACTGTCCTAGTCAGAAGGCGACAATTTAGTAGAAGGTTACAGTTTGGAATGCTTGTCAGAAGAAATGGATACAACAGAGAGGTAAGAAAGATATTTGTAAAGAAACGTAGTCATCAGGTACCTTATAAATCCGTTTTTTTTTTTTTTTTTTTTGAAGCTGGAGGCTGTGAATTAGGAGCCTGAGAAGCTGCTAAAGTGTCCAACAGGGCAGCTAGGACTAGAGAGACAGCAGAGGGCTTAGGTGACTCCATCTGGAGATCATAACACCTCTTCTGGACATCAGAAACCCAAGTACAGTCCCAAAGAATACAGTCATATGAGAAACAGTATCCCCAAAAGAAAGTTCCTCAAAGGGAGAATATGGACTAATGGAGTCCTCCTCCTCAGAACCATAGTCTAATGAAGGAACCAGAACAGTAAGCTAAGGACTCTTCCGCAGAGACCAATTCCAAATCAGAAGAGTCCTGCTCCTTAGGCCTCTTAAGAGGAGTAGATGATCAAAAGGGAGATATGAACAGAAAATCCCTGGGGAGGCTTCAAGGCTATGAGTGCATTAAACAACCTTGTGTAAAATCCTGCCATTCATGTTTGGGAGCAGGGGAAAGATGTTTTGTTTTCTGCTGCTTCTTCATAGGAAGATCAACCCTAATGTCCTTAGGAGGTTTGGACCCTTGCAGACAATCAATGGAGTGGGAATCTCCTCCTGAACAACCATCTGCAGAACACCCCTGGATCCCTCAGATATAAGCAGCCTATGGTCAACATCTGCAATGGACATCTACAGAGCCTCTGAGATTGTGTGAGGAGCCAACATGCATGCCAGCCTCTGAAGCGGTCATTTCAGAGGAATACAATGGAACTGCATGATCCTGTGGGCTTTCACTGGCCTCAAGACAGATGTCTGGGAGAGGTAGTCCAGCAGCAGAATCTGACCTGACTTTTTTGGGCCTTTTTGGCAGACCGAACCTCAGGAAGGGATTATTCCTCCATCGCACCCTGCACCAACAATTAAGACACTGGTTCTCTAGAATAGATAAGGAGGAGAGATGACCACAAAGGGACTTTGCGCTCAATTTGTCAAGCATTTGTCCCAAAGTATGGTCGTGATAAGCACCCAAGCAAGAGACATTGCTTGCAATGGTTATTATGGGAAATCTGCCTCCTACACTGACATTTTCCCTTTCTGGATGACATGTAAACTCTCAAAGGAAAAAAAAAGAAAGACAAGAGAAAAACCACACCAGGGCTCTTACCTGAAAACTTGGTAACAGGCACAAATAAAGGAACATTCAGACTGACAAAAATGGAATTTGGACTACTGGCAAAGAAGTTCTGAGGTATGTACGTCTGTGTATCACCTTTATGCAGTTTACTATCAAAACGTTTATTATAAACAATATTCCACCTTCTGATCGAACCAGTTTGCCAAAATTATTCCAACTCAAAGCTCGCACTACAATGAGAAAAGGTTATATTTCTCAATCCCCACTGTTGTGACAGCTATTATCAGAACGTCGATTCCACATTAGCAAATGCACACTACCATTCGCTAATGTGGATTCAAATATTTTCTGGATCAGCACAACAAAAACTTAAAAAAAAAAAAAACAGCCTTTCGACCTTCCCAGCTTCACTTAAGTGCCAATCTAAATTTTAATATCAGGTACTAGGATCCGCCACATAACCCACACACTCCAGTCACTCCACAAGTACAAATATGACCAGTCATTGTCCATGTTGGTGTGAACGACCTGAGACATACCTCCCTGGATTACATGAGAGACATGGAGGAGCTCTTTGATCTTGTAAGCCAGGCAGGTATGACCCCAGCCCTGAGTAGCGTCCTACCTTCGCCCAGAATTATACCACAATACAAGAACAAAATGAATGACTTCAACAATTGGCTAAGCTTCTGGTGTCATTCAAAGGGGATCCAGTATTTGTCTTCCTGAGATGACATGGTCGACAGGCCATTATGCTTTGCCAGAGATGGCCTGCACCTGTCGCCCCTGGGATTCCGGATACGGGCTAAGTCTCTTGCCTTTTTTAGGCAAAGCTCAAAAAACAAAACCACCACCATAACTAATACAGGCAAGCAAAAACTGAGGGCAATGCTACTCAGTGCTAGAAGTCTAAACCTCAAAATGCACTTGCTCGAGTCACTACTTAAAATGGAGAATATAGATATCTGTGGAGTGACTGAAACCTGGTTCAAGGCTCGAGAGAGCACCCCTGCTTTACCAGGATATAACTCATAACAGACTTTTCAGCCATCAAACCAGCACCAGAACACCAAGGGCGGAGGTGTGTCCATATTCATCAAGGACAACCACACTTCCAGGCTAGTTGCTCAACATAAATTCATCCAAAATTATCCAAGTGCAACTAACTATGGGCAAAACTGCAATCCATATTGTAGCTTGCTGCAGATCCCCACCATGCCCCAGGATTCCCACTTCTCTTTTCTTGATATAATACAGAATATCAGAGTCAAACCTAACACCCTAATATTGGGAGATTTCAACTACCCCACCATTAACTGGGAAAACTACTCTTATACCATCTCCTTTCCTCAACGCTTCCTAGAATTAAAACTCCAATGCCCTGGATCAATATGTCCACACCCCTACTGGGGCAATAATATCCAAGACCTAGTAATTACCAACATGAATGACAGGTGCACCACACCTGAAGTCAACTCCTCGTTGGTCAGATCTGACCATAAACTAATCACGCTAGATATCCACATCCCGCCCCCACCCTCCCACCCAACTAAGGAAACCACTGTAAAAAAAACTTCTCCAAAGCCAACTTCGTGCTTCTTAAGGCAGAAGTGGCCAATTTCACAACACCCATGCAGATGGACAATACAGTTACCACTGCCAAATCTTATACAAACGCACTCTAAAAGCACTTGCACGGGTGCATGGATCATGCTATCCCAAATAGAAGCAAGACACAGTTTCTAAAAAAAGGAAGCCAATCTGGTGGTCCCCTGCTATAAACTCTACAAAAGAAGGAAGAAACCGTTGCAAAAGAGTAAAATCCCATTAATGGAGGAGCTCCCTGGTCAGCCTCAGCAAGAAGCTGAGATCCCTCGTAAAATCCTCCGAAGTGAACAATGAAAACAAGATTGCCACAGACTAAGGACAACCACAAATCATTTTACAGCTATGTCAAGAATCTCAATAGCAACACCCTGATCTGCTCTGTATTACAGCACAATAGCACAAAATTCATGGAACCAACTGATCTCGCCAACATCCTGGCGGATAGGTTCAGTGGCAACTTTACCCCCCACCTCCTAAAGGGCCCATATTCATACCGGAAGAATGCAGTGTCCCTGCAGTCACAACTGAGAAGGTGAAAACTGCGCTATCGAAAGCCAAGAACACAGTATCCATGGGACCAGACAATATCCCTGGCTGCATTCTACATGAACTTCAGAATGAACTAGCCCCCCCACCTAAGCACCATGTTCAATCATAGCCTCTCGACAGGCTTTGTACCCAGTGAATGGCACACGGCAACAGTTGTACCACTACACAAAGGGGGAGCCACCACAGACCATGGGAACTATCGCCCTATTAGCCTGATGAGCCTGGTCTGCAAGGCCATGGAACGCATCATGAAACTCAAACCAGGATATTGGTAACCTCCAAACTCTGGACCCCACCCAGTTCAGATTTGTCAAGGGCAGATCATGTCTCCTGAACCTGATTGACTTCTTTTGAAACAGTCACCAAAGCAGTGGATGAGGGTAAGGCAGTCCACACAGCCAATCTCAACCTTGCCATGGCTTTTGGCACCATCCCCCATTCTGATATAGATAAACTCACCAAGCTGGGTATAAATCCATACATCACAAGATGGGTCACAAATTGACTCACTGACAGGACCCACACTGTAAATATTGCAGACTTCAAATCTGACTCCAAATCTGTGACGAGTGGAGTACTGCAGGGTTCAGTCTTGGGTCTCCTCCTGTTTGGAATCTACTTCTCTGAAGTACAGGCCAACACAGAGCTGGCTGACAAAGTTCACAGATGACTGCAAATTGGGTGCCATAGTAGAGTCCCCAAACAATGTGGACATCCTGCAAAAGGGCCTCACTGAGACTGATGCCTGGTGTCAGAGCCATGGCCTCAAGCTCAATGCCAAAAAGTGCATTGTCATTTCCTTTGGTAAAAACCCTGTACCTATGAACTTCCACACAGGAGGCAGCCCACTTAATGCAGAAGGCATGTTAAGAGACCTCGGGACTCTAGTGAACAGTAGCCTCTCCTTTGATAATCACATCACCACAGTAGTCAGGAAATCCTTCTACAGGGCACACCTCATCATGAAAGGGTTCCCATCCAGGAAAAAAAAAAAAAGAGGTCATTGTCACCCTCTACTTGGCTCTCATCAGACCCATTATAGATTACTATGCCCCATTTGGAATGTATCTTATAAGGCATCGGCAACAGCTGGAAAGGCTACAAAAATACCTCACAGAGAGGATTATGGTACTCAGTTACCCTATGCTGACCTCCTCAAAAACTCCGGCTTTACTCCGTAGCATATCGCCTACTCCGAGGTGATCTATGCCTAACATACAAAGCTATGTCAAACCTCAGAGCCACACACTCTAAAGACCTAAATCTAATCACCACAATTAACAGAACATGCTGGAGGGATAGATTCCTGTCCCAGAGATTTCCCATACTCTGGAACAAGCTACCTATGTCAAGCAGAGTTCTTCACTAGCACTCAAGAAAAATCTTGATGAGTGGTTGGTTAATAGGAAATTCATACCAGGAATCACTTCAGTGGCCCTACTAGACAGGGGAGCAAGTAAATAGCATCCATGGGTGGAGAAAGCCAGGGAACCTTGTTGGCTAGGCTTACATAGGCCCTAGGGCCGATAGCCTAGTACCTACCTATGAACCCCTTTATGCCCTATTCCATGAGCAGGAAGCATACATATGGATGTAAGATTTTCTTTAAAAAAATTAAGGCATTGGTATACTAGACAGATGTTGCGCTACCCATGGCAGGGGATCCCTTTAGTAGAATACTGCAACAGTGATATGGAAGTACATCAATATTTATGCTTATTCACAGAAAAAAGTCAAAGACAGAAATGCCATCCCAACCTAACTGCAAATTCACCTTAGCCTTTGCTTCTTAAGATAATCAATTTCTAGTAAAAGAAAATTATTATTGGCTTACTCTAATTCTTATAGCCTTCATTAAGCTCTGTAGGAAACATTTTATTGTACTGCTGCTACCACTGATATTGACTGGATATTGATTCATCTAGCCCTCCTACCAGCAAATTATTTTCTCAACATCCACTTCCCTTAAACACTTCTCTGCCACTTTTTTGCCAACTACAAATCGGACAGTTTCAGCATGATCTCTATTCTAGTAATCTCCTATTTCACTGCCTCCATTTTAAATGCATTTCCTGCTGTTGGCTGGGACAACCAACACTTGGGAATAAAAGCACAAATTTCCAAGCTACACATTTCACTTATCTAAATACAGATAGCTTTGGTACGATTACCCCTCTCCCATCATATATCGCTTATTCCACATCTGCCACAGCAGAAAACCTCTACCATTACATGCAAAAGTATCTGCTCTAATTACTTCATCTTTTTATAACATTACAGCCTATTAATACTTCTGCCTTATACTACATTTATTTCAACTGCCTTCATCTTCACCCTTGAGATATTAAGCCAAAACAAGGCACATACCATCCCATTTCCTTGACACCATTCAATGATTCTACAGTAAAACACATAGCTTTCCTACATCCAAAGCATCTTGAACAAGATGAAAGATCTACAAGCCTGGACAAGCCAGCATGATCCTAGTGTATTTTTATTTAAAACTTTGTCATAAGGAGTTCAATTTCACCTCAACTGTTCTGTATTTTATTCATGGCAATGACCATCCTACCCCCTATAAAAATGGGAGAGCCCTCCTCCTTTGCCAAAGAGGACATGGAATGGTCCGTCAATTCCACAGCAGATACATCCACACCATAGTTATAGCCAAGCCCACAAAAGTAAATAGTACCAACTTTTACTTGACCACTGTATATTTCCTTCTGTTTTACTCTGGAAATATGGCTAAAGCACAGCTCTCAAACTCTTAAAGAAAGAAATCTGGACAAAGCAATAAATAGGGGGACATATGCCCACAATAGGGGCAATTTTTAAATGTTGCTCTTACAAAGTTAGAGCAGGTTTTACATTACTGTGAGTTTTAAGAAGGGTATGAAGTCTGAATTTCAAATGTTTGTCATTTTCTGGCTTCAGTCCTCAAAGATTTGACAATGATTCATCAAAAAAAAAAACACAATTTTATGAGCAGCAGGCCCAAACATATAAAGCAAAAATCTGTATAGTTGAGATGTATGGGTTAAAGACATCAAATGAAACCAGAAGAAGCCAATTTTCTAGTAATAGTCCAAAAACAATCAGCAAACCATGTGATTTTTTTTTGTGCTTGAACATTGAAGGACTCATCTATTGAGCATATTCATCCATTTATAAGATAGATCAATTTCACATCCACCAGGAATACAAAGTTGAAAGTAATAGCTAATGCGAAGTTTGTCACATAAGCACTTTTACACCGATACAAGGTCAATCCTAACAAGCCAATAGCAAAATGGAGCAAAATTGTTAATTCCTTAAGCAGTCTTCATACTAATTGTGTAAAACTAACTTGTTTACATCATTCACATAAGCAGAAAGCAGCTTTGTATTCTATAATGGGGGTTACTGTTTCCTGCAAAGTAGTACTACAGTTTGACATCTATAAAATGGGCATACAATTGATCTTATCAACCTACAAGATTTTTATGTACATGCCCAATCCATTTAAAGTCTTCTGAAATCAACACCAGTATCTGTATGATTACATTTGGATAGTGGCATGTTTCCTTCTGTATAGGGATAATTATGATTTCTACTTCCTGTATGGATGATTTCAAACTTTTTACAAAGACCATGTTTCCATTACACCTTTTATGAAACATCCATATAAAGTTTTTGATTGGAACAAAAGCAGCCTGTACAATAACTCCATCAGCAAATTTCACTACTGATAGGCTAGTCATGTGGATTTGAAAAAGAGGTCAAAACTGAACCCTATGATAATCCCACATAATATGGGTCATTCAACTCCTTTCCTTGGTTGTAATGAGCAACATCTACCTTTTAACTCTAGCAAAACTCATTTAACAACATAGTCATTAAAAACCTATTTAAGATGTTTATTACTGCAAAGTGATTAAGAGTGTTACTTGCCCTAGACAGGACAAAAATACCATGGATATGGGAAACTCAATATTCTGATATAACAACTGCACTAGAATGCAAGATATCAAATTCATTTTACAGGATCTCCCCTCTTGAGAACCTATGCTGTTTTATATCAAAATATGGACTTAGCTCAGTTTTTCCCCATTAATTGGAGCAGAACATGCACAAATTAATTTTCCTAGTAAGGTAGGCTGATCTAATGATTATCAATATTATCTTTACAACCACCTTTATTGATAGGTATCACAAAGATCTACCTCCCCCAAACACACACACACCCACTAAATCAGGTACATATCCATTCACTGGTGCATCCTGAAACGTCAGTACATAATGTGATCTTTAATATTTCATACAAATAGTTCACTTACACCATCAAGTCCAGGAGCAGCATCTTTTCAGATTTTAAGTATGCCTTACCCAGAACTTAAGGAATATTAGAAGTCAAGAGTCAAATGAAATAGTAGGCAACTGCTCATTGTAGTGAGCAAGTTACTAAAATCTTTGCAAAAACACTGAAGCAAAATGGCCCGTAACTTTAACACTGGCAATTTTCTGTTACTTGTTTTGAGCTTAGTACCCGAGCAAGCCTCATTAATAGTGTGTGTAATATGCTTGGAAAACATTTTTTTAATAAAAGTTGCTATGTTTAATTCATATTTAGATTCACAGGCAAATACTAGGCTAGCTGCCCTTGCGAGCCATTTTAAGCTTAGCAAATTTCCCATTTGGTGCTTGACTTAACCTATGCAATTTGGTGTTAAATTAACCTTACACATTCCATCGCCAATGATTATATATTTACACAAGTGGAAATAACTAGTATCATGCCATTGATAATTTGAAGAGACCCTTGCATGGGAAAGCATTTAGGAGATGCCTCTGTCCATTAGCAATACAGGGACAGTCCTGGGATACATTTTCTATTACCTAGCAACAGACCTAACTTGCTCGAATATGGAGTGGATGGGGTCTGTTCCAGGCCAGTTATATCCTCTGCATGATAAACCCATCTCACCAAACCATTCTGTTGATTTTGTAGAAGAGTTTTAGATCCCTGGACTGAGCATTTTCAATGTCATTTTACTTTATGTGCAGTAGGCCAATCTGTGCTGGATCAGGCATAGGTTACCCCTCAGCAGTCTGTAGAATAGTTTAGACAGTGTGCTTTGAAACAGTCCGTAAAGGGCATTGTTTAGGCCTTGTATCATTTTAGTAAGGTACCTCTGTGGGTATTCCAGTTGTTGCATGTTTCTGAACAGAAGCATTACACTCAATTTGACCTAATGAGGGCTGAGTAAATGGAGACAATGGCATCTCTAGATCTAGATGAAACCCCTTTGTTTATAAGCAGAGTAATATAGAAGGAATTTCTTATGACAGTGGGCACATGTTGGTTGAAAGTTAGGTCACTGTCCATGAGTTCCCAAATCCCAAAATGGGTCAGCTTTTAGGGATATATTGTCAAAGTGGTAGTTACCTGGGATAGATGACTTCCCAAAGAATACAATAAGGCATTGTTTTTCATTTAGTTTCAACCCACGATTCTGGCTCCAGTTACTGGTTTAAGACAAACCTCCTTGCAGAATGGCCCGAGTCATTTGAGAAGTCAATGACTGCTCCTAGCTTCCAGTCATCTGCAAACTTAAGTCAGCAACTTCCTTTTTGTACTGGCTTTTACTTCAGAGAAATAGGTCATGGAACTCCACAAGTGTCCAATCTCTTTGTGGAGATGTTTCCCCTATTTGGCCAGCTGGCAATCCAGTGGGTTATGTAGGGATTTTTTAAAGCTTTTATACTATGCCTATATCAAAAGCTTTGACCAGGTAAAGCTATGTGGCATGTACCATTTTACCTTCATCCATTGTTTTGGTGACCTTTTCAAAAAAGTCCTCTGGGTTGAGTAAGCAGGAGATGCTCTTGACAAATTCATGAGACAGCTCTAATATCTGGAGTTTCCCACTGTTCTGATTACTGGTACAATGAGTGTTTCCATGGCTTTGCATACAAGGCTGGCCAGAATTATGGGCCTGCAATTGCCTGGGTCTATGAAGAGCCTCTCTTATGCAGGTAATGACTGTAGCTGTTCTCCATTTGCTTGGTACAAAACTTGTGTTGATAGGGGTGTGGCTAAGTAGTGGTTCATGCTATTTGAGTTGCATCCAGCAATATTGTCAGGACTCATCAATGCAGCATTTTTAGCTTTTAACAGCACTTTTAAGACTTTGTCTTGCATGACAGCAGGAGGTGAGTTAGATTCAGGTATATCATGTGGGATAGACAAGGGAAGAGGGTTAAAGTATGAGCTGAATTTATTATACAATAGGTTTGCTATATGTTCAGCCTCAGTGCAAGTATCATTCACAATCTGCTGAGGGCATTGTTCTTTTGAGATTATGAGCATAACTAGAAAAGGCCTTGTTCTTTCAGCTCCTGGGCACAAACACTTTTCTCATGGCTACCGGACATCCTACATCCCCCACTTGTTTTCTCCTCCATTGCGCAATCCAGGATGTCCTGGTCCTGGTTCCACCCACCAATCCCAACAGACTCCAGCTTGAGACCCCTGCCAGCAACACACTCAAAGAAAATATAAAGAAAGCAGATAGTCAGTTTCCTCTGAGGATTTCACAAATTCATAATAGCCCCCTGCTCAACAATGCTTTAACACACAGTAAGGTACAAGGATATTTTATCATCAAAAGCCCTATCACCCTGGAATTCGTCAGACTTTCAAGGCTTAAGAAAACCTAATAATACAAACAAATACATAATGACATGCTAAGGATACCACATTAAACCATATTATTCTGCTTTTTGGTTATGTATTTATGGAATAAAAATGAAAAAATGCATAGGAAATTCTGGTTCACTCAGCTGAGAGACAACAAAACATGACTTCCTGTTATCTCTGGGATAAAACTGATGCTTTTAAAATCTACCGAGTACTGGCATTCTCGTTGCAGTTATGCATAAAGCTGGTCACGCCTACTGTGTGGTGAAACCTGTTGGAATCTGATTGCTACAAATTTAACAAGCAGATTTCTACAGGTTTAAATAAAGTTTTAAGCAAAAGAAGGATAGGAATCAGAACGTCAGTGAACACTAGCAATAATTAAAAATTAAACAAATCAAATGCATTCAAGCTTTTTAAAGTGAGACACTGGAAGGATATATACTGTGAACTAACAAAAGGCTGGAAAATCATAAGCTTTACGTGATCTATTCAGAATCAAACTGCAGAAACCACACAGCAGAATGAAGGAAAAAGCTAGCTGACCATGAAGCTTCAAGAACTGGTTCATAAAGTGAAGACTGAGCACAAAAGAAAGTCTGAATTTTTTTGCCATGCCAGAAAATAATGGAAATAGACCAGAGTAAGATCAGTAAGGAATGAGAACTGATGTAACAACAGGGTCAAAGAGCACCTACTGCAAAAAATGAAAAAAAAAAATAGGGTGGAAAACGGGGGGAAAAAAAAAAAAAACTCCTGTGCAAATTAGTTTGTCTTGCACTACAGTTACATACTTTGTTCTGCACAGTACTCTCTCCCTCTCCAGCTAGGTACTTACCTCTCATACAAATCCCAGTTTCGTACAGTGCAATACTTCACTGCTACTTAACAGGGCTCCGTCAAACAGATCGGCACAAGAAATAGAGGGAGCCAGCAACAATTCAGGTAAATTATAAAGATTTTACAAATAAAGAAAGGAATATATGCTGCTGGACCCCTCTATTTATTCTTAAACAACAATGAGAACAAAAACAAGCTGGACGTAACCAGCGTGTTTTTACTTCAGTTCTTCTAGTTCTGCTTGCATGGCGCTTTTCAGATCAGACTAACCTCTCTATACACACTGGTGACACCTACCCTTGTTTTTGTAAGTCTTTTGGTTGCAACTTTCGTCTTCTTGGAACAATGAGAACACGTCTGGGGGGGGGGGTGGAGGTGTTATGCAAGTGGAGGCTTGGATTTCACTACTCTGATAGGCTGCCACCACTTGCTTTATGGAATGAGGACAGAATTGGCTTGGTGTAACTGGAAGAAAACAGTGCATGCTAAGCCAATTTACTGGAGAAAATTACATGTAAGCATATGCCTACTCTGCTGTGAAAATTAGAGAAATCAACTGACAAAGTTCAGTTACTTTTTCAACTTAATTTTCACAGGACAGGGCTGAAATAGGACCAGGAAAGTAAGTTGCGTTTGCAGAAGAACTCGGGGGTAACAGCACACAATTACTAGCATCTTATAGCGCGCGCTCGGATGTAAGCACAGAGGCGCTATGAGACGGTATTTGGGGTTAATGAGTTAAACCTCATTGCTGATAAACTGAACTTTTCCACAAGCCAGATTTACTTTCACCCTCACTAAAGTCGGGATCATTCCACTCCCCTACACCCAATTCCCACTCACCCCCTCCTGCTCTATATTTAAAGAAAAACTCCACCTTCTCATACAGTTTAACTCCATCATTAGGTTTTTCTCCCTACAATATGGCTCCAGCATAGTGTATGTACCAGAAACCTGCTTGTAGTTTTTAAAGCTTGTATTTCTTGCATTGGAGTCAAAGGAAGGGAAAGCCCGCTTACTTTTTTTAAAACTCAACTTCTCACATAATTTGCAAAGAAATTCGTCTCCACCTGCATGACCTATCATATACGCAGTTAAATCTGTAGTTTACCCTGTCAGGTACTGCTATCAATCTTAGATGGGCAATTAATCCTGCTAATGTCAGGAACACAGCAGCTGATATAAAAAAAAAAAGACAGAAAATTGTGGAATTGTTTCCACTGTTTTATTGCAGAGGGGGGAGAACTTAACACTCCCCTTTCACAGCAAAACAAAGCGATTAGATCAGTCAGGGGTTTAAAGGCAATTGTCAACTCTTCTGACAAATTTACATAAGCAGCAACACAGTATTGAAATTCTAAGCTTTAAATATTATTTATAATAGTTTGTGTTAAGATAACTTAAGAGTAGTAGCAAAGATTTCTGGGACATTTAGAGAAAGGTCAGTAAATATTTTTTCTTGTAAAATATAAATGCATTTACCATTTTCAAGCCCCCACCACCACCACATGCACAGGCCAGAACTGCAGAAAGTGTCAGGTGGCAATCCTGTCAACTAGGTGCACTAATACTGTTCATAAAAAAGCTATTTTATGCTTTGTGTGACATCCTTCCAGATGGGGATGGATATATAGTACATGCAGATCCACTGTATGAGATTCCCACTGACTGATTCACTCCTTGCATTGTCAGAGAGCAGCCATAATATTCAGCTGAATTTACTTTAACATAGGTTTACTATGTGGCCTTGCATTAAATACACGAAGAAAAGGAAATCAGAAGTACTTAACTGTGTTTAAATGCACACACACACACACACACACACACACACACACACACACACACACACACACACCCACTTTTGTACACATGTACTTTATATACATACACATATACAGAAACCCACACAGTGCGCGTGTGTGTATACAATGAATTATTTATAATAAACATAATATAGTTAAGCATTATTAATGTATACATTCTAGTAAATGATTTACTTGGTCACTGTCACACATTGGCCGTGTGTTCCACATGCAATCTTGGTCAATGTCTTTCTGTCAGTATTTTTTTCGCTGTATTGATAAGTGCATTTAATAATTATTATCTTGGCCAGTGTAGCTTATGTTGTAGCTGAAAAGGGTCCTGGTACCAGTTCACTTTCCTGGTTACCAAATTATAAATAAATATGAAATAGAAAAAAGGAGGGAGGACATGACAGAAATAATTGAGGAACTAAAAGTACATTTTAAGTCTGCATCATTCATGAGAGAGAAAAATCCTCTCACTGAAGGCAATGGGAAGTAGCAGACAGACTAAGTTTTGAGTCCTACTACTTGTCACTTGTAAATGTACAGCAAGGATTATTTACTGCAGTGAGAGTTTTCACACCTCAGCATGAAAGTATGGGGAGGGTTTATCAAGTTTGTTAGGAGTACAAAAGACTCCTATTACAAAAAAAAAAACTATCTGCTTTCATTTGCTGCAAGTCGCTAACAGCTATTTATAGCATAGAACAAGCTCTGGCAGACATAATTGAGGCTCAGTCAGGTAAACGGAGAAGCAGCTCTTTTACAGAAGGTGTGTTTAGATGACATTGCTTCACAGTCCTGTCATTATATTTTAATGGCATGACAAAATAACACCACTTCCTTATGTCTGGCATGAGTCATATAAAGAGGACTTCAAAGGTATTCTGGGAAGAAGGAAGGAAAGCAAAAAAATAAGATCAAATTACCAAGGCAGGCCCCATCATCTGCCATTTTGAGAGAAACGCATTAAAATTGTAAAAAAAAAAAACATTTGGGATGATTTTATGGCATTAAAATAGCTCAAAAACAAAGATACAATGAAACGTTCTAAGGTGTTTTCCTTTAAAACTATCCTAACTCCATCCTTATACTTCTCCCAGCCTCTCTCAGCATCGAAACAGAGCATAACCCAATAGCAATTGTTGCACAGTTAGCATCTATGACTCATCCACTTTGCTGCAACCCAGCATGTCCTTTTAGGTATCATACTGCTGTAGGTATAACTACTCTTGTCCTAGTGACATTAGTACAACTAACATCTTCAACAAAATCTAAGTTGCATGTCATACGAAATGACAGCGACTTGAACCCTACTAGTGTGCCTCCTAAGCATAAAACAACAAATTGGAATTAACTTAGTGGACCAGGTCTCATTGTATAAATGAATGCATTGTATCTTTAAATAATTGAATTGCATTGGAGGGTTTGTCACATGATGTTTTTTAAACTATTTAATGGGGTAAATTACTTTAGTCAGAGTTCTGAAGAAGACTGGTATTTGAACTAGGTGAAAGCGCTTAACTTTACTGTGTTGTTTCTTTTGGATGAGAACTCTGCTGTTTTTATCGTTTGAAGTGGAATTTATTAAAGAAGTTCTTTTTACACTATTGATTGGAGGTAGTTTGTGGATCCTTCCTTTGCCAGAGTGCCTCCTAAGCATATTAACACTCTACCAACTACCATATCTCCTTCCCAAATATAATTAACATTCCTACAAACTCACACTCAATATTTAACAAGTCTAACACCACAGCAACCTTCTTAGATTTCAGTTACAGGTCTCTTAATATACTATATTACCATAAAAAACAAAACTAAAACACAAATGCATTTGGCTGCATGCTTTCCTTACTAAAACTACCACAAAAACAGTGGTGACATTCACCCAAACAGATTCTGGTTATCCAAAGGAGCACCCGTAAATGTTGCTTTGATATCATCTGGCAAGGCCTGAAGGCAAAGATTAGAACAGTGGCCCGTCATAGAGCCAGAGGTAGCAGCTCTAAAAGGTGCATCTTCTGCATCATAGCTGCATTTGATAGTCATAGAACCCGAGAAGTGGAACTAAGGCCTTGCCCTCAGAGTCGGGCATATCTAAAACAATCTTCCCAATCTGGGAAAGAAGAGCTATAATGTCTGGTAATTGATGACCCTGAAGGCTAAAGTTGCCAAAAAGTATATACCTTTTTACAAATCCTTTCCATGGATCTAATGTCCTTATCTGAAAGAAGGCACTTGGAAGAAGGCAACAGCATAGAAAGATTGTCATCAGACATAGAAATCACTGCAGGATCAGAGGAAGGGCACTTGTACAAGAACTTACAGGCATCTGGCACATTATAGAACTGGACAGGTTTCATAGGAGCTGAAGGCTGAGAATCTGGTGTCAGGGCAGCAACAGATAAGGCAGCCAATACAGGAAGGACAGCTAAAGGTTTAGGAGAGTCCATTTATAGCAACTTATACCACCTGTTTTGAACATCAGTTACTTGGGAGCAATCCCATTTGAAATGCTTCATCATACGTATGAGTGTCATAGGAAAGGTCCTTCAAAGGATGATCAGGACTGACAGATTCCTATTCCTCAGAGCCATACTCTAAAGTTGAAGGCAATAGAGGAATAGGCTAAGTATTCAGCCCCAGGGTCATAATCCCCAACTGAAGACTCCAGGTCCCTAGCCTTTTTAGGAGTAGAGGACCAAGAAGTGTAGGAACCCAAAACCCCTGAGGTGGCTTCAATGCCAACAAGACAGTGAGCAAGCCTTGAGTAAAGTCCTGCCATTCTCATTGTGGATCCCTGGGAGCTGACATCATATGCTTAGTTTTCTGCTTTTTCTTCACTGGGTGTCCACTCTGACAAAACAGGGAGGTTCAGACCCCTGCCTGACTTCAATCAAGGCACCGGGATCCTATTCCTCAAGGCCTCTCAAATTATCAGCCATGGTTCCCTTCAACATCAACAATGGACATGTAAAAGGCCAAGGATGGGCAAGAAACAAGTTCTATGCCAGTCTCCAAAAAGGTCACAGCAGAAGAAACTGAAGGTAATACCAGACCATCTTCTGGGTTGTCACTCACCTAGAGAGAGATGTCTAGTGGACACTAGACAGCAGCAGACTCAGGCCTAGATTTCTTGGCCTCATGTTTATGTGGTGCCTGTACCTCAGGGCGAGTAGATTCTGCTTTGGTACCCTGGGCAGAAAGCTCGAAACATTGGCTCTCAAGGTAAATGGAAAGTTAAATGCAGCTAAGCAAGGTCTTTTGGTACAAAAGCCTGACAGATACAGCACTAAGTGTGGTTGTGAGATGCACCTAAACAAAACAGGCACTTGCAGCAGACTTCACAATAATCTGCCTCCTACACTGACATTTCACTTTCTTAGGTGATATATAACCCACTGAACAATGTAAGAGAAAGAATAACTTCAACGGGGTACTTATCTGAAAAAAGTAGGCTCAATATAACCATCAAATGTGAACAGCGTTCAGACCAGTGGCAACGTTCTGAGTTGGGGGCATATGTACATCACCTTTATGCCCTACACTTGCGCAGGGAGCATATATCTGATTTACAATGCTTCCTAGGTAATAAAGGCCTTGGTATACTGACTGGACATTAAGCTATCCTTGGCAAGAGATCCCAGAGGTGATGTTTACTGCAACAGTGATGTGGAAGGACAAATAGTCAATTATAATTTCAAAATAGTAAAGGTCCCAAATTTATCTAACAGGAAAGTAAAGATTATTTTTCCATGAAACAACTTTGCACAAGTACATAATCAAGCACTATCACTGACCAATGGAGATTTTCTCCCCGGGCCTCCACTGAAAACAAGTTTGCACCCATTCAAACCTTCCCAGTAAACAAGTGTAAAAACAAACCAACAAATCCCATTCTTGAAAAAAACCTCCATTCTAGTCTGTTGCTTTCTCTGCTATACTCCTAAGGGCAAAAAAAAAAAAATCTCTTTTTTACCCTGCAACCTGAAACTGTTGCTAACTGTCCCAAGAACAAAGAATTTTTCATATCAAATAATTTCGCTTATCCAATGAAACACTAATTATAAAGGTCTTTTACACTCATCTTCCCACAACATTTTTCTAGTTAACACCTGTATTCCTTAACTATAGCTTTGTTTAGCCAAAACCATTTCACCCATGGTGAACAGGTCCAATAAAGTGAATCATCCCATCCCCAATCTAAATATAGCTCAGCTGCCTTGTGCATAATGTAATCTGGTCTCATTTTAAATGTCGCTTTTTCAAAGTCCAAAGTGTCAATGTTATTTTATGTCTGCACAGAAAGCACTACTGTTGAATCATTGCTATACTGGTAAAATGTCAGTCTCTGCTTTAATTCTCCCTTAAAAAACACAGGGTCACAAATTCTGCAAGTTAAGATATCTTTTACATCTTACACCAGAGTCCTGTAACCGTCTCACCACCCTTCTCTTACCTTCCACAAGGCTAAATAAAATCCTGATTCCAAAGTATGAGATTAGTATCAAAAGAGGATCCACCTAGTTCCCACAACTGCCTTCTCAAAAGTGGTTTTGTATATGCATCTGAATTTAGTAGCCTTTATTTTTATTTTCCTTATTCAAAATCCACTACAAGTTCTTGTCCTTATTAAACAGCATACCATTTCAGTAACTAATTGTGTCCCCAAAAATAAATCCAAACCCTTAGCAAGTGTCAGGATCTAAAGTATTGGAAATTACACTTCTAATGTATATGCTAATCTCAGTCTCTTATACTTGCGACATCCAACATCTTATAACAAATTCCCACTTCTCACTGTTTTAACCATTTACTGTGGCACAGTTACAAACTAAAGAAATCCAACTATTGGCATTTAAGGACAATAATTATTCTTTAGCTTCATGTCTCTGCACTCTTTTTTTGGACTCTGAAGATCCCCTTGAACCTGCTGCTCCGCATGTTCAACCTCACCATCCTTGCATTCTGAAACAGTCTACATAGCACATCTATTTTGTTGCCTAGTTACAAGTTTAGAAAGTCACCCCTCCATCAACATGTTAACTGCAAACTTCTGGAAATACACCCCAGAGATGAGAACATATTAAAGCAATGCTTCCTCTTGACACACTACTGTAACCACACAAAGGTTCTAATATTTGGGTTCAGGATGATCATTCCCCAGACAATTATCCACTAAATTGTCATTATATCCACATATGGAACATGGGCATCTACAATGAATTCTTGCCCATAATCAGAACACACTAGATTTGGACAACCATGCTTAAATTCCTTGTATATCCAACTTATTACACATCTACTGGTCCCTGTAAATGCTAATTTTCCAGATGAATTAAATATCCATCTTGTACATATAGAGGCTCTCTGTCTTCCTACCCCATAATCCATATTTCCAGTTTGTCCGCAATTTGATTTAATGACCAAGAGAATAATCTGTACAAGCCACTTTCTCCAAAATGGTATCCCTTCTCTATAAGTTGTATCTTCCTATGCAAATTTGAATTCTAACTATAGCCAATAAAGTCTTTCCTCACAGTCAGTCCTTACAAAAACTTGAAACGTTCTCAGACAAAGCTCACATCAGATATATCCTCTGAAGTGTCAAGTGCTTTCTTACCCAAGGAATAGGGACTCCTGTGGTTGAAGTAGACCAAAACAATGTCTATTCATAGAGTGAAGCCATTAGTAGTCTAAATTACAAGAGAAATAACCCTGGGAGAACAAGGTCCTCAAAAGCCACTGTTTACCAGCTGTAATCCCAGGTTGCAGTTAAATGCATCTGTACATACAACCACAACCATTATACCACTGCCCAAGAAGTCTCCATCCTCAAGCCTGAATGACTACCACCCAGTAGCTCTCACCTCCACTGTAATGAAGTGCTTTGTGAGACTGGTCAGAGACTACTTATCAAATCTTTTTATGCAACACTGGAACCACTCCAATTCACTTATAGATCCAATCTCTCTACAGCAGATGCCATCTAACTGGCACTTCGCTTATCCTTGGCACACCTGGAGAACAAAAACTATGTTCGCATTTATTTACTTCAGCTCTGCCTTAACCATGGTCATCTCCCAACATCTGATTAAGAAACTGGTCCATCTGGGTGTTAAGCACTCCTTTATGCAACTTGATTCTGGACTTTCTTATTGACAGACCATAAAAGGTATGTGTAAGCAACAACACCTCGATGAGCATCACACTAAACACTGGAGTACCTCAAGGATGTGTCTGGAGTCCCCTGCTGTTCTCCATGC
The DNA here is from genome assembly GCF_019279795.1 of Protopterus annectens. NCBI lineage: Eukaryota > Metazoa > Chordata > Ceratodontiformes > Protopteridae > Protopterus > Protopterus annectens. The sequence continues at coordinate 436,231,564 of NC_056750.1, read as the reverse complement.
TGACCCATGACTGCATTCCTAGGTACAACACAAATCACATTAAGTTTGCGGATAATACTACAGTGGCAGATCTCCAGTACTGGTGATGAAAAAGCCTACAGAGGGGAGGTAAACCAACTGATTGTCTGGTGCGACAACAACCTGGCTCTCAATGTGACTAAAACAAAGAGAGATTTCAGGAAGAGATGCCAGGCTCATTCTCCAGTCACAATCAAAGGAGAAACAGTGGAAAGGGTAAAAAGCACCAAGTTCCTGGAGTGGGTGCATATCACTGAAGAGATGCCTTGGTCAATAAACACTAATCATAATGTCAAGGCAAAACAGCATCTAAACTTTCTAATAAGGTTGAGGAGAGCAAAACTACCACCCCCTTCAGTTCTCACAACCTTCTAAATGGGTATCATTGAAAGCATCCTGACTAGTAAATCTGTTGGTGTGGTATGGAAACTGCATGGTTTCAGACTGCAAATCTCTTCAGAGGGTGGTGAAAGTGGTGGAGAGAATTCAGGTCCACTCTCCCATCTATCCAGGACTTGCACTCTGCTTGCTGCCTCTGCAGATCCATGAAAATAGTCAGACTGCACTCCCCTACCCATGGTCTGTTCTCATGCATCTTCAGGCAGGAGATGCCATAGTTTACATTGCAAAACCACCAGATTTAACAGAAGCTTTTTTCCACAAGCCAGATTTTTGAACTCAAGTAATAACATATACCATGCTGGTCATAAAGGTCTGGAGTTATAATGCTGAAGTAATTCAAATACATATGCAATAACTCTATGAAAGTACAATCTTGTACATTATGTGCAATATTAACAATATTAACAATGCCAAGTTAACATTCTGTGTAATATGCCAAGTTAGCATTCCATAAAATTTGAAATCTGTCCGATTCTGATTTGTGCAATATATTACCTGTGGAATATTTTGGGTACTGACAAAGATATGCAAGTGGAATAGTCTTGGTGCATGTCATTGTACTTGTTACCGCACTGCATAAATGTCTTACTGTTGTTATTGTTGGATTAGCATTGGTATATACGTTATTGTTGTATTAATATCATCAGTACATGTTGTATGCACATTAATTTCAAAGTAATGCAATTTTGCTCAGTTGCACTCTTGTGTAGTGACTGTGCAGAAAGCCATCTCTGTCAACGCTTCTGTGCAGGAAGCCATCTCCATCCACGCTTCTGATGCCCAAAAATGATCAAATGTTACCAGACTGCTATCTTCCCATAATGAAGCAGAGAAGTTCTGGGATGCCAAGAGATACAAGGTTTAATCTACATCACTGGCAACCTCCATAGCATCTGCTCATTGCTTCCATCTCAATTTTTCAACATTATTAGATGCTGCATGCACAAAGCTTCTCCATCTAAAAAACATTCCTCTCTGCTCACCCTTCTCCATGTCACCACACCTACAGCAGCCTGATAGGAAATGAAAATTTCTATGGTGTTCAAGCCAAATTTCCACTTATCAATATAAATCTCATCTCAGGACTTCTATGAAAATAGGCTATGCCTACAGAGACTGACCTAGTCAACAAAACTAAATATTTCATACACGAGTGAAGTAATACCCACTTCTGTACAGACTTTGTGTCCAAAATATTTTCCTGATACATGCAAGGGGTCAGTCATTTCTATGGTTTGAAGAAGGACCCCTGTGAACAACAAAGAACCTAGATATTCTATGCATTAGCCGAATAAGTGAACCTGTAACCTAGTGTCTCTCAAAACCCTACCACTACTTTACTGTAAGGCATTTAAAAAGCCTTGCTGATGTTAACACACCACACTAGCATGGTTCCTTTTCTCATCTCAGTATTGACCCAGTAATCTAAGGATAATGAAACTGAATCAATGCTACTTATGCAGTATAATGTCATCCCTCTGCAAGACAGAGGCCATTCAATTTAGGCCATTCAATTTTCTGTGCAGGCTGCCCTGCAGTTTTCAATTTCCCTCTTAGAAAGGGAAAATTGAAAAATGCAGGCAACTTTGCTTTCATTGGGACCTCTAAACAAATACATATTCCCGAGAGGCTACATGGAATTCCACCCAAACTAATAACAGAGCTGTAAGAGGAGAACCAGCACCCAAGCTACAGTTGTGGATTTGACCTTAAAGTACTCCAGTCATTTGAAACATCAAAACATTTCTAAACACTGAAGCACAAGTTCAGTCTAATGAAGAAAAATCCACAACGTAAATGTGTGATCAGTTAAATCCTTTTATTAAAATGTAGCAGGGCAAATGAGTGCTGTAGTACTTAATGTTACAAAGAATATTGTGTGCTTATGTATACTAACACTTGGTGTGCAAAAAATAGTCCGAGAACATTCAACAATAAAGCCATCATAATTGTTAGCTCATAATTGAAATATTTATTTCATTGGAGGAAAATCAGAGCGGGAATGGGAAAGCACTGACTGGGTTATTACAAAGTGGTGAATAAGGCAACAGGGAAGAGGCTTACCCAATGCAGGAGCTACTGTAGGAGGTCTGGTGAAAATAATTGGGTCGGTCATTCTCAGATATGATGGGTGAAGAGATGCATAGTAATTAGTAGGGATGAGTGGTGCTGTGACTTCAATAACAGGAATCATAGCTGTGTTGGGGGGGCAGAGAGGTGTTCGATCGGCCTTGCAGATAACCAAAGAGAAATATTTAAAATTATAAGCTAAGAAGAGAAGGAAGATGAGCAGTCATGTCATTATGTCCATTGTGAAGCTTGTTAATGTGCACAAGTATCATTCTTACATTATGGTTTCTGAAAAGAAACGGCACACAATTTCAGCAGCAGTCAGCCAAAAACTACAGAGAACTCCATGAAAATTAAATAGAACTATTCCATTTCTGGAACACCATATGTTCAAATCCAGAAGTTATTTTTGTACTTGTGTAGTAATACAATGCTAGGGTTTTAAGTGTGAAACACACATACTGGCACTGTCCCCTGTTCCTTTATAAATACTACTGCAAGGAGCTCTAGTATTTCTTCATGTTCTCAATCCTATAAATTACTCACTTGTTCCCTACCCTGCCTCCTATATGTCAGTCGCAGTTATAAGCTCTAGTCGTATTCCTCTAGAGTGCCCCCCCCCCCATAGAGCTGGAATTAATCTCTCTTCAAGCAACCATTACTTCAAACTGTGCAGCACAGGAAACAAACTAAAATGTAGGAATGTGCATAAACTTTACTGGGGGGGGCTGTATTTTCCATGGTACTGTGACATGTTGGAGATCATAATTTATACCAATGAGATGTAGCAGAGATGTTACCAAGCATATGGCATGTCACCTAGGGTATACTACATTAATGCACGATCAACATATTCACCAATGCACTGAGCTGCTCCATCTTGCAAAACAAAAGAATGGTGAAATCTGACTTCAAAAAGTAATTTGTGCCATAACTCTTGAATTAAAAGGGTACTAGTACAAGAGTTACTGTAGTTGCACAACTATAACATACTTGAGATACATACCTTGTAATCAAGGGCATTTATTTTCAAAGGTAGTATCATGATGACATTGGCTAGACTAGTTTTAGAACAGGTCATAGAATAAAGCCAGTACTATGCTCTGCATTATGAATGGTGATAATTACCAATGGTCATCTGCAATAAGGGCACCCGAGAGCTGGATCTCATGTGTAGAGTTTGCCTGGAGCTTCCCCACTTTAGTGAGACCTTCTTTGATAAGGTACAGCAATGTTTCAGAGAGCTGTGGATCCTCGTTTAGATTCACAAGATTTGGAAGGTGGTTTTCTACTTTAAATGCCACTCCAGACTTCTGTAAAACAGAAAAATAAGAATGCGAGTGTATTTCTTATTTCAGATTGATTTTGAAAATGTATACATTATTCTGACTTGTTAGTACCATGCACCTGCCAAGTTATTATGAATCCGGGTTATAACTGACCAGACTGCAACAAAACCAAATTAAAAATTCTGAAGAATCAAGGTGATACTGTAAATATGGCTTTATTATGACTACACTTATGTATTGATACGTTTACAAGTGTGTTTATACACACAATAGACATACTGTAAGATAGTGCAAGAAATGCAATTATAACTAATAATCTTTAGCTTCAGTATGAATGACCCCTACAAATTTACACAGTAAATTGGACAAATACATGTCTAAATCAGACTGAGCTATTTCCTAAGTATCCGTAAAACTGATTTATACTTATTTCAAGTCACCTTGGATGCCCTCATTGATGCAGAGCAGTTACTTCAGTGCTTTGTAGGTCATTTAGTATAAAACAAAGTACTTAAAATACAAGTACAAAAATAAACACTATGTACAGGTGCAAATCGCCCCATTCCTACCTTGCAGGAGCTGTGGCACCCTGTCCATTTACATATAACTAACTCAGAGGTTGCCCCACCATGGAAGAAAAAAACAATCTTTGGAAAAAGAGCTCCAAAAAGTAGCTCTAAGAGAAATTGCATGATAAGCTTTACAATGTCTTCCCCTCCACTATTGTCTACCACCTTTTTAAACAATGTCATTCATGAAAACAGTTCCAGCTAAAACATTACAAGGTCTCGTCTCTTTTCAAACCGACTGTTTGTTCTGCACAGTGTTGATTGATATTGAATAGTTCTCGTCTCTTGGATACTGTTTATTAATACGGTTGGAAAATACCATTGCGACTGCTACCACACACACCAATTTCTTCATCTCCTTCATGTGCATAAGACATCCCTTTGGTTCCATTCGCTGGACATCATTTTCCCTGCATCCCTCTACATTATGCACAATACTGAAAGTGTTCAGTTTGCACAGAGGAATAAAAAGCTTTCTCCTGTTGATTTTTCCATATCCAACATCAGAAACCTATCCCCACTGACTTATTTTTCTGACAAAATTCTAACCTTTACACCATGTGATATATTTACTCAGAGGTTTCATACCATCATTGTAGTGAAAGCACTACTTTGTCCACTGTACACTCCTTTCCAACAGTGTGCTCCTCACCAGGGTGAAATCATTCACACTAAGTTCACACATTTTATTATTCCTTTGTGCAATGTCCCATCTCATTCTGTTAACATACAAGATCAACTGCCTGATCTTTGAATCATCTGAAATCCCCCCCCCCATCCAGCCACAATGTCAAATATATTTAGGACAAGTCCTAGATCGGTGCTATTTGTTACCTGTTTAAAGGCACCCTCTTTTCTTCATTGCAGACATTTGCCATTAGTTTCCCAATTCTATTACACAGCTACAGTTCTATTATGCTGCCACCTAAAACAGTCTTTCCTTTGTATATTACCTTATTTTCTAAAATCAGATCATTCACCTTCACAGGACTATGGTGGTTTATCACTTAGGTCATTGACATAGCTAGCAAGACTCACATGATGTCTTTTTGGTGTGTGGTGTTACTTGGTCCAGAACTCCCCCGCCCTGTAAGCACTGTGGGACTGAAGTTGCACTGGGACACTATGCATAATGGCTATTGGAAACCATATTTGAGTCTATAAACAGGATTCAATCATTTAGGGATGCAAGGCATGTGGTGCAAGTAATCTAGACAAATATTCACCATAAATACTGGGACACCTCTTGTGTTCAGAGACAGTGGTCTGTGTCATCAGATCAGTAGTCGAAGGTTTTCATTACTACTACTTTATCTCCACTGACAATTGGTTGCTTTTTGTATTTGAAGACTGTGTACCTTGCAACAGATGCAGACCTTATAATTACCTGTGATAAAGAAACCTATTGCATTGTTGGGGAAAATCAACTAGCTGCCTTTCTGGAGGGGGGGGGGGTGACTGGAAAACTCTTAAGAATCTTAGATTTACTTTGGCATTATGATACTGCTGTCCCAAAATGCAGTAAACTATCTCTCTGGTTCCATTCCTAAAGGTCTGGTAAGAACAGTTGCACATCTTGCAATTTTTTAATTTTAAATGGTTACCATACTAGGTGACTAGTCATTAGAAAATGTAGAAATTAACCGGATGAACTTCAATGTGAATAAAACACTGTTGTTTTTATTAATTAAAACATACCACATGTTCCAATAATAGGGCTTTTTTGTATTTATTATCTCCCTTGTTCCTATTAGGATTAGTAAAATCCATCCCTAACAGCGGTGGATACTTGGTACCCCAACCTTTCCTTACTTCTTCAAAAATAGTATCCACTATCTTCTGGGGATATTTCCTTTCTATAAACATTTTCTACAGTATGTCAAACTCCTGGCCTAGTTCTTTAATATCAGAGGTCATTCTTGCCACCCATATGGCCTGACCCTTTACCAATCCTTTTTTCTGATGGTATGGGTGGTTGCTACTGTAATGCAAGTATGCATTACAAAAGGTTTCTTCCCTGTACAGGTTGGAAATAAATTTATTGTGCCGTTGGGAAATCTTAACATCCAAGTAGCGAATACTCATAGGGTCCCAGGAATGTGTAAACCTAAAGTAATCGCTGCTACCATTCAAATGTTTCATAAACTCACTAATTTGGTCTACTGTACCATTCCAAAGAATAAAAATATCATCCAAAAACCTCACAAAGATGTAGGTACTTAAAGGAACTCTTCAGAATACATTCATCCTCCCATCCCAGCATGACAATGTTGGTATAGGTGGGAGCACAAGCTGCCCCCATCGCAACTCCACTAATTGTCTGATAAAATTCACCTTCAAAATGGACAAAATTGTCCAAAATGAGTTCTATCAGCTCGACTAAGAGCCTGATCCTGTCTTCTTCAAAGGGAAGAAAATTGTTGCATGGAAAGTTCCATCCCCTCAATTTTAGGAATGCTAGTAAAGAGATCCACTACATCAATAGTAAGGAAAATAAGCCCTGCCTTCCATAAATCCTGTTTTAATTTTCCTAAAAATTCCCAAGTGTCTTTCAGGAGATGGGGGGTCTTGGTCATTACTTCTTTACACCATTTGTCCACAAGAATGGCCAAGGGGCGAGTCTTACTCCCCCTACTAGTCACAATAGGCCTAAAAGGAGGTTTGTCAATATTTTATGAACCTTTGGTATACCGAAAATATTCGGTATCACTGGATTTTTCTGTTTTAAAAATTTGTAGGTGTCCACATCTATCCTGTTTTCTAAAAAAATATTCTTCCAAGTAAAAATCCAGCCTTTGATAGGCTACTGTAATCTCATTTTTTGAAACAGGGGGATAAGTATCAGTATTGCAAAGGAGGGAGGTTATTTCATTCTTATAATCTTCCGTTTTAAAAATAACAATCCACCCTCGCTTATCAGGTTTCATCACCCTTAAGTCATTGCGCCCTCTAATTTGGGTCAAAACTTCTACTTTTTTGTTAAATTACACCACCCTTTCTTTTTCTCAGCATTCAGTTGATATAAATCATTAGTAATCACCTTCTCAAAAACTTGTACTAAGGGGTGTAGAGGGGGATTAAAAACACTATTCCTCTTACGTGTACTTTGATTGTTACCTGCCTCACTGTTAACATCCTTGTCTTTAAAATATAAACTAAAGTTAATCTTCCTCAAAAATAACTTTAGTTCAATAAGTGAGTCAGCTATGTTAACTGGCCCAGTGGGCACAAACTTGTATCCCTTTAGCAACTCAAAATGGTCTTAACTCCACACCCGCATAGTTGTAAATTTTAAAATCCTGATAAATACCAATGAGCTCATAATTGAGAAACCTAATTATTTCATCATTGTTGGCCCTTTGTTGTGGTGGTCCCACCTCTGCTTGTTGTTTAACTGCTTCCCCAAATCCACCATCACCTGTGTTTTATGGTGAGTCATTCCGACCTTCTCACCTCCTGAAAACCCTGTGCTGCTTCTAAAAAGGAATCAAGTTCCCCTATTGAGTTCCCAGTTTCTTGTCTATTAGGGTCAGGTTCAGTTTCTCACGATTGTGGCCTATGTTGTCCTACCCCCCACCCATCAGGGTGCCTTCCTTTGCCAATAGGTTTGCTACCAGGATACTTGTATGCTCTACTGTCTTGATATTGTTTAAAGTCCCTGTCTAATTTTTTCATCTTTTTTAAAAAAAATGTTACTTTTTTTTATCTACTCTTAACAAGGCTTGGTTATACAAATGCTCATAACTCTCATAGCTCGGCTCAATGAATCCATTTCATTACCCAGGGCTTCCAGAACAGATTAGTTGTAGTGAATCATTTTTATCAATTCAAACCCACACACAAAAAAAAAAAAAATCCTGAACCGTTTCCCGGGTATAATTCACTCCAAAGGGAAACTTGTACATCCCAAGTCCCTGAGGAACAATTTTGTGTTTAAGACATTCACGCAAATATTCGTTTTCAATTTGTAAACTTTTAAATTTTAACAACGTTTTTCAAAGTTAAATACCATTTCTTTTAAGGTAGGAAAGTAACGTGGTGCAGAAAATACATGAGTAACATTCCCCTGCCCCCCCTAACCTTGAAACGTAAAAACTCTGTCCATAATGTCTATTAAATTAACATTCCTTTTATTATTAGTCCAATAATAGCCCCTCAGATTCCCTTCACAAGTGTTAGCATTTGTAGGGGCTGAAACACTCTGGCTTCCATTAAAAGTCTAGTCATACTGGTGACGGCTACCTGTGCAAACACACTCATATGCTATGTGTTAATGTATTGTTAAGGTTGGGGGCCTGCAATTAAAAAGAAAAAAAATCTTAGAAAGAGCCTCATCACCTAATAACTTAACAAATTTCAAGATAAGAGACCTGTACAAACGATGGCACTCTGGAATATGCTACTCCATGAAATATTCTCAAACGACTACATACAATATCTGTTCAAATCAATATTTAGAACATTGTTTCACTTCCCAAGTCCTGAGGAGCGACTTCCTACTGATTTGGTTAGTCAAAGAAATTTCAATCTTGTCTGAACTTAATGGTAAAATATTTTATACATGTAAAAATGATCCTGAAGGGAAGGCTACAGTAACAGTATTAATTTACATATTGTGAAAATTATAAATTGTTTTAGAACTCTTCTCAAAGGGGATGCATAAAATTTAACATTTTATACATACTGCCAGAGCCAGTGCATTCCTCATTCTTGTCACTTAACTGAATAATTAATGTATATATGCCTAGAATTAGCCATTTAGCACAACCAAAACTTTGCGGCTGTTGTGGCGGCAGTCATTTTTATGTCTCGTTTAGGAATCAAAAGTAACCCTGCAGTACTTCTTAAGGACTCTGTTTATAGTGGTCTGTTGCAGTGATTTACATAAATCAAACCCCATCCATGGGTAATTTTGCATGGGACTGCTAGGAATCACCTCCAGTGTAATAAATCTGACTTCACCTCACCTCATTCACCAACTATATGAAGCTGCGTGCTACAGAGTACACACACACACTGAAGTCTAAACTAGCTTTCAGATGCAGGATTGTGTAACTATGCCACAAGTGGATCAGGTGCCAAATGGTCAGAAAGGGAAGGAAAGAAAGAATGATTGGTCAACATTTGTTCGTCTTCCTGGGGAAGAGTCTCCTAGCAGGGTTGTGGTGTCAACTTCCAAAGCACATTATCTTTTAGCAGTGGAGAGCAAAGTATTCAGGGAGACCATCTGGAAGGCAGCACTCCTACAATTACTCTGCATGGCTCCACTGCCTGTCTAGTACCAGTCCTATAAACACAGTCTAGGGAAGAAAACAAATATTGAAGTCTAATTCTAGGCATTGTTCCTTTGGGGGAGCTATCTGGGGGATGCGGTTTGTTAGCTAGATCTTGGGTAAGTGTAAAACAATATTGTGCATCTCATGGGAGACAGAAATAGCCAATGTAATACAGATTGAGATAGTACCTGTTTAAAGTGTAGTTTTATATCTTTGTATGAGAATGATTATAAATAAAAAAAACTATCATTCATCTGTCAGATTAATACTATGTGGCTAATAAAAGTTCTCTGGCAGACAAGTTGGTGGGTCTGCGGAAATTGAAACTGGCTTAAACTGAGCTTGAATGTTACTACAATCTACCCGGTAGAGGACCATTTTGAAAAAAGTTGCTTTGCATGGAAACCTCATTTGGGGAAGCCTTATCTGCCTCTCTTGATCTCATACTGTGATCTGGGTAGATCCTGGGAGACATTCACTACAATTTTGCAAGCATATGGCTGAAGATTGAATGCATTTTTTGTTAGTATAACAATATTCTGGGTAATAGTAGTACAATAAATGTACTTAATTACTGCTCAAATAAAGCAATTCTAAGCATTTAAAAATGTTTGGATATATGCAAGTGTTAACCCATACTGGTTATATTCCAATATGGGAATATTTAGATTTCCTTACAGCACAAGATTTTCACTTAAACTAGCCATTATGTGACCAGACAATCGTATACAAAGTCATTCATGCACATGTGCAGTGCATTTTGGTAGACCAGCCTGCAAGTACCGTCTTTACCTCATTTGCATGTTTGGTGGCTTAAACTACAAAGTTCAAATGCTTTATGTTGTATAGTTAAGCATCAACTTGAGCATTAATTAAGTCTTATTTATTCCACATTACCCCTTTGTTATGATTTTGTGCATACAATCTTTGTCAACAGACTTACTAGCAGCATTTTTTTTCCCTTTTCTTTACATTCCTAAGTGCATTTCCCATGTGATGTCATCTTTGCCATTGTGGTCAGAGTTGTGGCTGAAAAGGGTTATTGGACCAGTTCATTTACTTGGTTAAAGAATAAATATGCTAACAGACATAAAAATTTGCTATAGACATTCATTAAATACATAAGTGGGCTATGACCCAACTACAAAGCATGGCATTCAAATGCCACACAGTCTCACACTGTCATTCTTCCTGATAATCGGTACCATAGGTACACACAAATTAGTATGCTGAATTACATTTCCAATCAGATTAAGTGCTTGCGTATATCTGAGTTCTACTTCTAGGAAATAGTTCCACTGTAAGTGCACTCAAGTCAAAGAACAGCATCCATCTTAAAAATTCTTTTCTGCCTCAGTCTCACACCAGCTGCTCCAAGTAGATCCACATTCATTTTATTTATACCAGCAAATTAGTCCAGCTTTCATGCTAAAGCTCCGTTCAGCAGATTGACACATGAACCTTTCAACACATAGCCAGCAGTAGAATTGTCCCCTTCCACTCAGTCATTGGTCTCTTCCTATACATAGGTTCATAGATTAGTACTAGGCTAAGTGCCCTTGCGAGCCATTGTAAGCCTAGCCAATTAGTCCTTGTGAGACTCAAACCCTGCACCTTGTGTTTGCAAGGCAAACACCTAAACCATTAGGCCATCTTCCCAACCTTTTCCTGCAGGTATACACATTTCCATTTCTGCTTCATACAACTGCAGATATTTGAGATGCTTCAGGTTGGTACCATGTGATTTTGCGGTATAATCAGCACCTGTATCTATTTTAATCCTTACTTAGGTTCCATGTAATGGCACTTTAGCTTAAGAGTCTGACTGCGTGTTTAACAGCAGTCACTAAACCAAAGAAAAAAAGTCTGAGCACTTTCCTCATTTTTATTATTGGTAAACAGGTTGTCTACCTTAGTTTCACATACTACCAAAACGTCCCATCTCATTGCATTTGTTAGATTCCTAGCTTCTTACCAAGTTTATGCCCAAGACCACCATGAAACTCAGGCATGTCACCCATTATTGGTGTGAGACTATATATTCCCCATAAAGAAGATTCCTCTTTATTCCAGGTGAATATTCAACAATATCCAATGCAGTCATCTACACTGGTTTTAAAGTTTAATAATAAAAATACACTATTACTGGAAGAGCTAAGCTGAGAATGCAACAGTGAACACCCCACAAAGCTCCACACAATATATGCAGGCATTTGAGGAGATGAAACCGGAGATGGACTTTGTTCTTAAACTCTGTACTCTACAGTGGTCAACTGCAAAATCTGGATGGCGGGATGATGCAGTGAGAAAGGTTGTTGGGGAGTGTCCCTGTTTCTATAAGAGAAACTGTAACTTTAAGATTTTTCTAGAAAGTAATAAGGACATGGGATGTGAAGTATGTATTTAAGGAACTTTTGCATGCAACATCTGCAGCAAATGCAGATTCACAACAAATAGTTCATCATATTTCTGTTAATTACATCATAAGTTACCAACCTCCCAAATAGTGCAAGTGTTACACCCAGCATATTTCATGCTGAGATGAATGACATTCCAAGCATTTTATATTGGAAGAACCACGAAAAAGTAATGTTCTTTTACTTTATGGTATGAAGAAAAACTGATGCCTTGATTAGTTGTAAGTGAAATGCAAGGATAAGAAACCTTTTCTTGTTTTATATGGTTGATGGCTTAGAAATTAACAGGATAAGGAGAGATGCAGACAATTTGCTAAAAGAAGAGTTGTGGCAGACTAAATTAAATGCATCACATACCCAGGTGCAATATGGCCATCAATTTGAAATGTTTTGAAAAATTGAAGTACCTGTGTATGTTTTACTTGAATATATTAACTCCATGCTCATACAATCATGGAAAGAGGAGGAAATGCCATACACATACAGGGAATCTCTGCCAATGCACAAAGAAAACTACAGTAGCAATGACTGCATATAGGCAACAATAAAAATTCACATATTTCTGTTACATAACTGTGCAACTTTGCCAAATTCAACTAAAGCGATTTTTAACAAAGTAGATATTCATTTGAAATAGATGTTCAATCATCTAGCTACTGTCATTTGGAGATTCAACCAAACAGCATTCAGATGTAACATGGTTCCATGTACTTGTATACCCTGGAAAGCTGAACAGAGAACTGCAGTTATAGTTATGTTATACAATGTCAAATAGGACAAGGCAAACCTGATTTTTAAGTACACCAGTTTCAGATTATGATGTCATTCAGTAATTCCCCAATTATGCCATTCTGTAAGACTCCCATAAGGATGCTTCCCCTGATCTAACAGCACCAGTTTAGATAGATTCATAGGTGTTGACTAGGCTAACAACCACAAGGGCCTTTTTAAGCCTAGCCATGCATCCCAAAGCTCTGACAAGTTCTGATGCCCTTGATAAATGTAAGCATGGACCTGGGAAATGAACCATTTACAAGTTACCAGAGTCCATTAGAGACACAGGTGCCAAACCAGGGATGAATTTCCAGTTTCCCATTCAATTGTCCAAGTTGCACTTGAATTGGGTTAGACGGGGGTAGTGTCTGGGATACATACCTCTCTCAAGCAGGTCCTATTTATATCACAGGCAAAGTTTACGACTTTAGAATGGGTAATTCTGGTGCGGTTTGTTTTTTGGAGATGGAGGACCAGAGTGGGGTCTGACAACACCCTGTATGCCAGGCATAGATCTCCCCTCAAAAGCCTGTAGGAGACCGAATACAGGGATAGGGCCTTGAGGTGGTCTCCATAGAACATATTACTTACACCATGTATTACTTTTAATGAGGAACTTCTGTGGACAACCCAATTGTTGGACATGCCTGGTTAAGTACATACCAAATGGCATTGTACTCAATGATAGGTCTGATGAAGGTTGCATTGCACATAGTGTGTTTGTAAACATATATACAGCAAAATGCAACTAGCCCCAAATATTCAATCTTGTTTTGAATTAATCCTTTAAGTTAATAAAGCAATGTTTTCTCATTGCAAAATTGCCACCTTCAACAAAATGGCTCCGCATACTACATGCCTTTCAAAGTTAAATAAAATAAGATTTTGCCTCTGATGGATTTTATAATTGCCACACTAACCTTTACCCATTCTCTCAGCTACAGTATATACTAATACCATTAAAACCAACATTTAAAATATTTTGGGACCTGACTAGACTTGCAACACAATGAAAAGTTGAGAGCCAATATCAACTGCTTACACTTCAGAGATAAAATCTCAATTCTTCTTTACCCCCCCCCCGTCCCCTGCTATGGCAGCTATTAGGCAAGGGCATCCTTCTTGCTTAAGTATGGTGTCCCCTTGTTTGCCTCTGTTGGTGTCAGAATCATAACCACCCTTCAGACCCTCTGATAAAATACATTGATTCACAAACTTACTATTGAACCAACATAACTGCCTCACTTTATCCAAGACCAAGTGGTTTCTAGCACAACCCATTGTCAATCTTCTCATCTCCTTATGTTTCAAAATACTCTGCACCCCCCCACCCTTCTCAAGCTTTTAAAACATCTCAAACCTAAAACCTCAAAAGCCAATCCAGAGGTGGTCCATTAATTAAAAAAAACTGTCATTACACTCTAGCCATCACTTCTCCATACTTGTCTCTAAACCATCACAGTCATTTCCTTGGGATTATAAAAACAGTACTGCATACCTTCATACTGGTACATGTTAGAAATGGGTTCCTGTAACACTGTGTTGCTAGCAATGAATGTCTTTTTTAAGTAGTGCACATAAATTCTCCATTACTATAAAAAGCAACACAAACGGTCACAGTTCTTAAATGATCCACTACCTCCCCTCCAGTATTAAAGTTGCAAACAAGTACAGTTTGGCCATTTCAGAATTCGCTGCAGAATGCTGTTAAAGTATGTGCCTTCTAATAAAATATAAAGCAGGATATCACAGCTCCAGTCTGAAAACTAATACCAAAGATTGTCTTCCTACTTAAGATGCCACTTGTCTGTTGGTATAAAATGGTATGCAAAATGTCATAGCTCTGATTAGGAATTCCCATCGGACACCTTAGAAGAGGACTTGTAAATGCACAATATCACCATTGTTAAGCGTGTTTATTCACTACACTTTTTTTTTATATTAAGGCAACTTCCTATTTCTATTAAATAAAAAAGAAAATGTCAACTCCTGTCTTAAATTTATGTTGATCTACATGCTTTTTGTCAGAGCTTCTCTCAAACAATATCCTTTAAGTGTATCCTATTGTCTGATGCTATACTGAGTCATGCAGCTTTACCTTTCACCACCACACATTTCCACTAGCAAAAAAAAAGAATCTCATTCCATTTTTAAATAGGGTGTGTTCCTTCTCCATCAGTGCGGCATGCACTGAAAAGTGTCAGCTCCAGTCAGGATCATTTCGCACATCAATACACCATGCACCACGCTATCAAGTCAAAACATTTGTCAGTATACTCTTCCTCCAAAACATGCTCCCTCTATTCAGTAATGTTAAATTATGAATATCCAACAAGCCAATATTTGGTATCAAATACGCATTCGTAAATAAGATGTTTCAGGTAAACTAAACAAGAGGAGGATGCAAACTACTAAAAATAGCTGAAGTATTTAATACTGACATCTCAGGAAAAAAAAGCAGTCTTATATAAGCTGAGCTGCAAAATAACTAACATGTTTCAATCCATGGGCTAAACTGCTGAAACACCTAAAAATCTCAGCATTGTTTCCCTACAACTTAAAACAGGTTTAGTTGGTGGAGTATACTGATGTTATGTATGGTTAAGCAGAGATACCTGAAGTTCCTTTGCTTCTTCCATCTTGCATTGTTCTGCAAGAATAAGTTTTTCTTTCCATTCCCTATAAAATAAAAGGGGGAGAAAGTCAGGAGAAAGATTAAACAGCAAAACAAAACTGACTGGTCATCTTAAATATTAAGACTATGAGCAGTTCTTCAAAAGGAATTAGAAACTGTAGAACAAGCATTTGAATGATAAAAGTGATCAGATGTTTTTTCCATTCAGCTGTTACTTAGCTTTCCACTAGAACTGAACTTATAATGCTTAAATATACGTTAAAATCAAAGAAGTATCGTTTAAAAAGCAGGAATGTGCTAACTCGATCTAAACAAGCTAGAAGTGCACATAAATTCAGACAATTCAGATTGTTGCTGTGAAGTCTTATGGAGGGTAAAGCCTTTCCTACATGAAGGACCAGTGCAATGTAAGCCGTTTTCCTGTCACTCAGTAAAAGTGTACCTCTTGAGACAGAGGCCCATGATCATGTATTAAGTAACTTTAACCTGAGAGATACGAGGCTTAAGCAGTACATAATGGCTTAGTGGTGAAGGTCTTTGGCTCCCATGCACAAGGTTCAATCCTGACCTCCTACCAATGCCCGTTTGGAGTTTGCATGTTCTCCCTGGGTCTCTGTGGGGTTTCTCACATGTCCAAAAAACATGATGAGTGTTTCCATCTCAAACTCACCAATGAATGGAGCTGTGGGCAGCAGCACAGACTCTTCCCCCTATAGGGCACCATGTAGAGTCTGTGGGCAGCAGCACAGACTCTACATGGTGCCCTATAGGGGGAAGAGTTGTACACACCAACCGCTTTGGGCATCTACTGTGGTGCGCAGTATCCTCAAGATAGGAAAACACGGATCACAGACTGCTTGCCATGGCAGGGCTAGCCACTCTCGACAGTGTAAAACATGGCTCTAGGTAATTTGGTCATGTTGACTAATGTCACCAAAAATGGAATGGGTAGTTAATGGTAGTAAGTGGGTTGAGGACTCTGCCTACTTTGACCCATCTCAGGGACCCATGCTAATGGTGGGAGGGTATATGTGCCCCTATTGGCCAGTGTGTGGTCGCCATAAAGCCCAGCAGCCTTGGAACAATAAGCTACTGGCTGGCCAGTGTCTAGTTGTCCAGCCTGGGTTACCTGGGATAGCTCTTTTGAGCGAAAGCTGGACATAACACCAACCAACCTGCCAAACTGAGAACTGCCGAGCTTAATGTACGTTCACTGACAGGATGCAGCTTGGAAGTGGATGACATGATGATACGGAGGAGGCTGGGCATCCTATATATCCAAGAGATGAGATGGAAGGGCAGTTCAGAAAAGCCACTTAGCTTGGGATCCAGTCTACTCCTTAGGTGGTGGGCAGGCTAGACATGGTATAGGAATTGTGGTGAGACAGGCTTCAAAAGTCAATAAGGGATATAATCAGAATTAATGACAGACTCATGGCAGTCAGACTCCAGTGTAATGATACGGCAGTATTCATAATCTCAGCCTATGCCCCACAGTAAGGTTGTGATAGTGAGGAAAAGAATGCATTCTGATAGCAGTTGCAGGACCCAATAGATAAAGCAGGACAACATGAATTGGTGTGGATAATGGGCGATTTGAATGCACATATCAGGACAGACAGAAAAGGCTCTACATGGGTCCACATGGGTGGGGCAACAGGAATAAAGGAGAAGCCATTCTAGACTTCTGTCTGGCAAATGGCTTGATAGTAGCCAACACATGGTTCAGAAAGAGAGACAGTCACAAGATCACATACAAGAGTAGTCAACATGCAACTCAAGTAGACCTCCTCCTAGTAAGGAAAAGGTACCAGGGTAGAATCCATGATTGCAAAGTCATCCCCAGTGAAACAGTCAGCCCACAGCATAAACCACTAGTTGCCACAATCAGCTGCAAGCAGTGGTCAGATAAGGCTCCAAGGTCAACAGAGACCACAGTGAAGACCTGGAAGTTGACAGGAAAGAAAGTACAACAGTTCAAGGAATTACTCAGGGCTCTAGCACCCCAAGAAGATGAGGAAATAGGTGAAGATGAAGAAGAATGGCAGCACCTATAAACAACATGTGTTAGGACTACAGAAAAGATATGTGGCAGAGCCAGGTATGGAAATAAGGTACATAAGGAAAGCTGGTGGTGGAATGCAAAATTCCAGGAAGTCATCAAAAGAAAGGAGTAAAGGAATAAGTGGGAGACGGAAAAGACTGACCTGTCTAGGAAGGACTACTGGTTGGCTAACAAAGAAGCAAAGAAAGAAGTTGCAGGAGCAAAGAATAGGGCATCGGAGGCACTGTACCAACTTCTGGAAAGTGACAGTAAGGGGCACAAAATCTATCCAGTTGCAAGGCAAAGACAGAAAGATAAAGAAGATAGTCATACACCCTTCATAAGGGATGCCAGCAACAACATGTTCACCGGTCCAGAGGACATCAAAGGTAGATGGGAGTATTTCCAGCTGCTTCTGAATGAAGAAAACCCCTCAGAAGCTGTACTGCCCCAGAAGCAGCCTACAATGAGGAGGAGCCCACCCTAGAAGAAGTAAGAACAGCACTAAGAAAGATGAAGTCAGGGAAAGCAGCAGGCTCAGATGAGGTCACAGCAGATACGATAAAGATGTTGGGTAAGACAGGGGAGAAATGGCTCCTGAGGGTACTGATAGCAGTGTGGAGAGAAAGGCATATCCCAGATGACTGGAAAACATATTCATGCCAGTGTACAACAACAAAGGGGACATCAACTGCGGGCAGTATAGAGGCATCAATCTCCGATCACACTGCATGAAAGTTCTGGAGAGGGTGACAAACAGATGCCTAGAGTAGTGGAATGTAAGACGGGGAATTAGCAGTTTGGATTCAGATCAGGATGCAGCACAACTGACCCGATGTTTACTTTGAGACAGATACTTAAGAAGCTAGAGATGAGGAGAGTCCAACTGGGCATTCCTACACTTGGAGAAAGCATATGACAAGGTCCCAAGAAAGCTGATCTGGGCAGTACTGCAGTGGTTTGAAGTCCCAGAAACATTGGTAGAATTAGTGCAGGTTATGTAGAAGGACCCAATGGACTCAAGTACAAATAGTGTTTGTGCTTAAAGAGGGGTTCCCAGTGGGAATGAGTGTAAATCAGGGTTCAGCTCTGAGGCCACTGCTGTTCAAAACTGGTGATGGACTACATTAGCAAACAGGTTGGAGGGGACGGATCAACAAAGATGCTGTATGCAGACGATGTGGCAGTACAGGCAGACTATGAGCTAGAACTTCAGCAAAGGATAGGAGAATGGAATGCAAAACTGAAGGTGCACAGGATGAAACAAACACAGATAAGATGGTGGTAATGGCAGCAAATTGGGGAAATCAGAAGAAGCTGAGAATAGAGATAGAAGGGAAGATAGTGGAACAGGTAAACAGCTTCAAGTATTTGGGAGGGGGAGTTGAGAAGAAGGGTAATCTGAATGAAGAGGTCAAAGCTAGAATCAGAGGGGCTGCAGCCAACTGGCAAGAATGTCAGGTGTAGTCTATGACAGAAGAATGAAAAAGAAGCTGAAATGTAAGGGGTACAAGACAGTGGTGCAACAAGTACTACTGTATGGTACACAAACCTGGGCAGTAAAGGCAGAACAGGTGAAGAAGCTAGAAGTGATGGAAATGAAGAGCCTGAGAAAGGTGGTAGGATGCACACTGTGGGACAGACGAAGAAATGAGGACATAAGAGCAGAAGCCAAAGTAGCTGCAATTGCAAGAAAGATCAATGAGAACAGATTGCGGTGGTTTGGGCACATGTGTAGAAAAGCAGACGACAATCTGGTGAGGAAGATTCGGGACAGACAGGAAGAGGGTAAGAGGAAGCGAGGATGTCCAGCAAAGAGGTGGATGGATTGTGTGAAAGAATATATGCGACAATCAGGCATGAGTGTTGAAGGCAGGAGCGTAGCATTGAAATTGAGAGAGTTGGCGAGAGTTAACTAGATACCCCAACCCCATGTAGAAAAATGGGAAAAAGGGGGCTGATGATGATAAAGGATTATGATGATACAATGAGGCTTAAGCCATCTAAAGCTACTGCACTTAAAACATGTCCTGATCCCTCAAAACCCTTTAAGTCATACTCAATATTTTTATACAAAATTATAAAGAAACTTCCAGTAAAGCTACTGCAAGAGATGCATTTGTAGGTCTACATCTTATCTCAGATCTCATTTCCCAGCTGAACCACACCCCCATAGCAAAACATTAGTAACCCTCCTTTGAAAAAATAGACATGGTTTATACTTCATCCTCAAAGTACAATAAACATTTTCAGAGGGACATTTAAGACTCGCCATTTGTGTAGTATAAATAGTTGCATTTGCCAAAGTATTCAGATAAAGGCCACCATAAAGAGACAGCTGTAACTGCTGGTCATCAATTAATATTACAGAAATCCAAGAAACTGAGGCTACATCAGATCTCGTGAACAGCAGCATTTTCTTAACTGATTTGCTGCAAAAGTCAAAACCACAGTAATGCATTAATTTATAAAACACTGGGCTGACATATCGATTTACATTTCTCCGCATTAAAGAAGCCACAAATAAACACAAAGAAGTTTTTAAGTCTTTCACCTTCTGAGCTCCTATGATTCCCTGTGCTGATCATTGAAAGGTCAAATGTAGCAGGTAGTACATACAAACACAGGCAATGAAGTAGAATCTTGCCACTTAAGTTGATTTATATACTGGATACAAGACCAGTACACCCATAATAGTAAACAAAACATACACTCATTCATTCACATTCTTTGAAGCCTGTAGATTTCCGTATATTCTCATCTAGTTTAGCTGGCAATATCAAACCTACAACAAAAGACAGGGCTTTTCAAATGCAATGGGAGCTTACAGTCCTACAAAGAAAGTGAAGCTTTTCAGAAAGGAAACGCGATTATCAACTCTCGTCTGAAGCATAACACACAGCAGAGATTGTGCATTTCCAGTGTGCTTACATTAACTCAGTAGTAGTAGCAGACTTGAATCAATTTAAACAGAGTTAAATGCAATTAGAAATAGTTCTGATGGATGAATTACTATGTTTTGTTAACATGCAGAGGGCACTGACAAATTTAACAGGTCTTAAATGTTACCAGTATGTCTGGAACTCCAAGATTTACAATTTTAGACCTTGCTAGCAATGGTGTCTATAAAAAAAGGTTCATCACATTTTTTCATGCTCCACCAAACCTCCTGTACTATGCATTTTAAACAGCAGACTACAGACATTCTTAGTCTGATAAAAGAGTAATAAACTCAGTCAGGAATAGACTAAAACCCATTGCTGAATCCTATTAGTTTATCTTGTACATTAATTCAGACAGTTCGTTAATTATGTTCCACATCACAAAGTAAACGTTAGTCCATATTTTAACAAGCACCTCCTTTTCTGTATCAACTGGCTTAGCCCTTTGTGGTCAGCCTTGAAATATATGCCAATTATAAAGCTGCTGGCTTACAATAAACTAAGAATTCAGAACTGATTTGGCAGAATGGGATTTATTCCCACTTGTTTTTATACTCACAGTAGAACTTGAAAAGGAAATTTTAGCCTGGTCTCATGACACAGAAGCCCTGACTATGACCCAACTGATTAAGGTTTGATAAACAGCATGCATGTCGGAGGGACCAGACAAACAACAGTAAGCAGACAATGCAGACTCACTCGACTTGGAGAAAAAAAAAAAAAAGAGGTAACTTTTGGGCTGCACTTGAATGACATCCAGAGGTATCTGTAGGTAAGTGACAAGCAACATATGAGCCTACAGGGGCGCACACTGTTCAGCAGTGAACTGCTTAGCCAGGAAGTCGTACATGGGCAACATGCACTTGCACAGCCCAACAGCAATCACAATGCTTGAGGAAGCCACCAGAGGTATAACAATTCATCAGATTAAGAAGGTGGATTCCACAGGACCCTGCATACTGAGTCTGGCACGCTACCTACTACCAAACTCTTGCCTCTTTGAAGCTATGGCATGAACTTATGACCTCCAGTCAGAAATCAGAAATGATTTTATTTTATATATATATATATATATATATATATATATATATATATATATATATATATATATATATATATATATATATATGGCTCTCAGAGTGGTGGTGCCCGACTTTCCCTCCTTGCAAAACAGGGATCAGTGAGTCAACAAAACAATTGCAGAGGAGTCAAGAGACAAAGTCATACAGATGGCGTTTAAAAAAAGTTACCAGATTACTCCATAGGATCTATAAATGCTACCTACAGCTGACTGAAAGAGCACAATAAGCCACATTCTCACTCATGGACTTTGCATTTAAATGTATAAATGGAATCTTATTCAGTCAACATTCCAAGCACTAACCACACACAAGAATTTTGACATTCCTGCCAAACAATATGAAGCTCTCATGCAATATTCATGGCAGGCATCGGACTTCTCTTAAACCATATAGCTCCTATTATTTCTCGGCATCATACTTCCCCCAGTATACCAAAGGTAAATGCATCACAAGTAAGGCAATCACTATATACAAGTGTACATAAATGCTACAGAAGTCTTACCTTACTGTAATTCACAAACTGGGACTGAGTGTCAACTATTAAAGGGAAACGGCAAAACTAGTATTTTCAAAAAATGACATCCTTGTGCAAATACAGTCCTTATTTAGTGGTTCCTCAGAAGAGACTATGCATATATCATCTATGTAAGTGCATGCAGTACAATGGTTACACCCTGCCAATCATGAAAATGGTAAACTTAAGTGCATCCCAGGCACGAAACCTGATCTAAACACTTCTCAAGGGTACTTTAAAGTTTAAGCAGATGTAAGCACTGCTAAGATTTGCTGTTGGTCCCTTGGAAGAGATTCAATGCAGAATGTATAAGCTGTTAGAACTTCTTTCAATCATACTTGTGTGGTAGAGTGAAATGTCCAACAGCATTAAAGCCAGTAATTCTACAGATGAGCAGTTCATTTCTGCCTGCTGTCTGCTACAATCCCATGTGCTTTACCAGATTTCAAAAGGACTGAAAGCAGGCAAAACCCTTGCACTCCTTTACTTTCTCTCAGATCGTTCATGAGGCAGATAAAGATTCATGCACTAAAAATTATGACCATTTCACCAATCATAACCCTTTGTGTTTGACATGGATATCAAAATTCACTTTACCAGCTCTTTTCTAGGTGAACTTCAGCAAGTCCATGCCTCAAAGACAAGTTGGACCCATTCATAATCTGTGTACATATTTACGTTGTGTATACAGATACTATAAATATCTACACAAATATGAAAAATGGGATGACCATAGGCTGACTGAAATAATTTGATCCAATATAGTCCTGCATTTCATAGCCACCATTATACATCACATGTACCGCAGCAGCTTGGATCGAACACAGCTGCCCACAGATCTTTGTGTGGCCAATGAGACTTGCGGTACGCTAGCATCCTTTCACATCCCAGGCAAGGTACAAGAACATTTTCTGTTTTTCATCCCATTCCTTACATATCAATGAGTTTCAGTAATGGAGTGGACAACATTTCCATGCAAGATATGGTAAAACTGAAAACTAGTATACATGAAGTTTCCAGCTTTTGTGGGAGTGCACTTACAGTAACACAGGTGCTAGATTATTTGTGCCTAGAGTTAGTACTTTGCACCTACTTGGGAGATGTAATGTTTAGCTCCTCACAGATCTCAACATTAAGAGTATAGGTCACTTCACTTTTGAAATCAGAAGTGTTTTGAAATGAGTGTCCAGTTTGCATGGTTAATAGTACTTCTGGGAAAGAATATTTTTGCTGTGTTGATACAGGAATGACTACCTTACCAACACAGTAAACAGTGTAAAGTTGGAGATCTGTGTAATTTTGGTTGTTGAACTTCGAGACTGATTTAACTGTTTTATTAAAGCTTTACTTTCAGTTGTACATCATAATCAGATTTGTCATTTAAGACAGTTGCATATTTGGACGAGCAGTCATTTTTTGGACTGTCTTTAATCCAAGACAAGAAAGTTTGATCGGGTGTTGTTGCCAGACAAGAGTTTGATTCTTAATGCATCATACATGGCCTGATGACATATTTTCAGAAATATTTCCAAACTCACTCTCAAAGCACATATCAGTAGTTACCAAACCAACACCTTACTTATCACACTTGATCCTCCACAGTGTGAAGTGTCTTGATTTAAACAAAGTTTATTCAACACCTATATTCCCTAATTTTGTCTACTCAATTGCATTCTACTTATGTGTACTTCCATTATACTCTTGTTCTCTCACTAAAAGCAAATCTTCTTTTCTTTGCATGTCCGGGCTGAAATTGGTCACTAGGGACCAGTGCTCTACCCCAGTAAGTAAAATTTAGAATTTTTTATTTCTTGAATGGTCAAACATATGACTTAACAGTGGCAATGTGGTGTAATTTTGCCTTTGTAAGTTCTATCAGAAGACCATTAACTGGACTACAATTTGGTCTTGTTTGACGCCTAACTAGCTGTTCTGGACCACTAAAGCCAAGAAAGCCTACAGCTTGGTGTCTCATAGCACTACTTCATTTATATTAAACTCTTTTGTAAGATCTGCAAGGTACGTTTGTTTTAAATAAAGAATGGCAAAAAAAAATTTAAGGTAAATCAGGAAGCTGTAATTATACTTCTCTTGAGCCTCAGCAAAGCTGTCATTATTTCCGTCAATTTTGTCATTCAGTTTATTCTCCAACAGGGAGAAGAGGTGTGTACATTCAGCCCATTATCTAAACAGGATTAAAATGCCTTTACAAAATAAGGTGTATAGTATCAACAGTGATAAGAAAACAGTACAAAACCCAAGGGGAAATCAGAGGGAACAGGAAATGCTTCAGATTAAATGTTTGGTGATTGTCTGATGAAAGTTAAAGCTATTATAAACTCAAAAAGAAATGGGTAAGAAATGTGATGAATAAAATAAAAAGGGAAATACAAAAATGTTTTGTGCCACCATAGACAACGGAGTACAGTGAAGGAAGAGATCACCTTAACTGTCTGCAAAGTTATAAAGAAAAAGGAGGAAAAACTATCCTGCTGTCTATGAATGGTAAAAGTGAAGAACATGAGGAAAAAAATGTTTGATTCCCGCAATCTTAATCAATCCAATTTTTCTGTGGTAACAAAAGCCAGTGTAAGTTTCGTTTTCCATTTCACTGTTTGCAAGGTACTCAAAGACAAACACTTTTTATGAGGGCAGAGTGTAAGAGGAAAGTCTTCTGACAAGATTAGAAAGCAGGGTTATTACTGACTTACTGAAATGTGGTGCATGTCAAGCAGAGCAGCTCGCTAATCACAGCCAGCCAGGCATAGGCCAACTAGGCAACCACCAAGAGCGTGGCTCTAGTAGGGGCACTTTTCCAATATTTGCTTATTTTTGTAGTAAAGAAATGGTTTACTTAAAATGTGTTGAATGAAAAGTAGAAAAACTAAAGATTAATACAACCTGAGAGAAATAAAAAAAAAAAAAAAAAAGTAATCTGGATGGTCTAGGCAAGACCAGGACAGAGAAGCTGTGGAGCCCTTTTGCATAAGGCACCAGCTGGCCTAAGGCTGGCCCTGATAGTCATGTTTATTACTGTTTGCTTATGTACTCTGTCAAAATTATAATTGTAACACGTTTTTAATGTTTGCTTACCTGGATCTTTTCTCCCCAGGCCTCTGCTGAAAATGGACATGCATCCAGTCGGACTATCCCAGTCAAAGGTAAAATAAATAAAATAATGTAAACCTAGACAATGGGATGGGCAGCCTCATTCGCACCAACTTTATCCTGTTTTGCCTTCACAGACTAGAGTGAACATCTGAACATGGGATTGTGACTAGGCTTGTACTGGTCTGCAGTCTGATTGCCTACTACTTGCCTATGAACTTGTAGCATTGATCAGATTCAGGTCACCTCATTAAAGCCACTTTTACTGGAACTATCGTAAAACTACCAGTAGCATCATTCAATGAAAACCCACAAAACACTTGTTGGGAATAGCAAACCCCCTGCATCCCTAATGTGTTAAACCTTCAGCCCTCTACCCCACTTAATCACAAAGACTTAAAGCATAAAAAAAGTAGGCAGACTATCTGAAAGCCTTGTCCCTTTTCTCAGCATCATGCAAGCTACAGAGACGCAACTTATACTAATGTACAGAGTTTCAGCAAACCATATTCTCTCAGGCCTATTACACATTTAAGTCCAATGGTATCAAACACACACTTTAGTTTACAGGAGAGACTGAAATCTAACAGAACATGTTGAAAGTATAGATATGCATTACAGAGAATATCACTCTTACTGACCAGTTTAGATGATTGGATGGTTGACCTATAATTCAAACCCCTTTTTAACAGCCATGACCTTCATGGCAACAAGGACATGTAAATGTCCCAACATATACTCGACTGCATACCAATAATCAAGAGATGGGCCAAACTGTAAGGGCTAAAAATGACCATGGGGATGTAAAGCTAGGCTTCAAGATCTTCACAAATCAATGGTGTAATAATAGATTTAAAGGAATTACTGGGATAACTCTAAAGTTACATAACCAGGGGGAGGAGAACACTCAAATCAGTCCACCAGAATTTTAGCAGTAGCTACCAAACCAAAAAATGGTAGAGTTACTTCTTTGTAGGGTGGGAGGTTTGTGGTTGAAAAGAAACTGACTTCAATAAAAAATCACAAATCTCGTATTACTTAAGGTATAGATCACAGATTACTCATACTTGCCTTCTAAACACCCAAGTTAATTTGCTTTAGAGATTTCTGCATCAGTTATACTTCCACTCGGAACCTCACCCTTTCCTACCAGCCCCTCTATGTTGCTTCTCAGAAGAATACTGCATTGCTAGCCTTAAAAAGAAACACCTGATACCAGCGAGGGGAAATGTTAGACTAAATTTAGTACTTTTATGGCCTTTCTATTAGCTACAAATGGTTCAGAGCTACAAGTTTGTTGGAAACATTCTAGCCTTCAAAATAGGGTGAAATCTTTGCTAGTCTCTTCTATTTTCTCCAATAACCTGTGCCATTAATGACCTCTAGCTTAAAGGAATAGACTCCCTTAACTCATCATCGGAAAACAAACTACACAGTCTTCATGCAATGGATCGTAGAACGCACTTACTTAGTAGCAGAATCCAAGATTACAAAAAGACAAGTCAACATTTTTATCTAAAGCACCATTTAGGTCCCAGCAAGGAATCTGCTCCCTATGAACTTTTGGGTGTCCTAGATTTTGATTTTTGATGCGACTGAGGTCATACGCATGCATTCATTTACCTGGGACCAACCTTCTGGAGATGTATGGGTGGACAATGGATGCATATCTAGATATTATATATTCAAAATTAAAACAAAAAAAAAAAAAAAAAATTTTAAAACAAAAATTT
>NC_056750.1:436088011-436204191 GCF_019279795.1 Protopterus annectens | reverse complement strand
TCTTTAAAGAGCTACACACAGGTGTGTATACCGCATGTGGCATCCTGAGAGTTTGGATAAAAACCTGGCTTCCAATTTAGTACCATCAACCCAAAGAAGGGGCAGTGTTAACCTTGCATGCAGCCATTGTTCAGCCCCTGGGTTGTACCTAATCTCTCAATGGAAAATGCAATTAATTTGCTTGCTGTTATGGTGATATCATTAGAAGATTCCAATTTTTTCACAACCTGAAATCCTTACCCAGTATGAATCTATCTTACACTGCAACATGCCTTCAAAATACTATTTGGGGTCTATATTTAAACTGACATTCTTTCAGGACAAATGCAGTACATCCCACCTCCACAAATTATTGTGCCTTTTTCTCAGATTCTCATTACAATCCCTTAGTAGCTCTTTGAACTTGATTATATCATCTGTGTTTTTTAGAGAAACTTAGTGTTATGCATTACCTACAGGAACACCACCTTGTGGGGATAAGCAGTTAAGGTGACATTTATTCCCGATTTGTCAGGTTCTGGAGAATAATGAACTCTGAGGAATCAAACACAGAAGACAAGAGGAATACCAGATGTACCTTAAGCCACTGACACTAATTCTACACAATTACAATTTAAAGCTTTGCCCTCCCCAACTTGTGTAACTGAGAAGCATGCAAAATTGTGTGCTGCTTTGCATCTGTATGAAAGAATTATTGTGCGACAGAAGGAAAGTATTCAAAAGTGATTTACCAAAGTTTAGATTTCTCCAAACAAGTAAAGTCTACAGCATAACTTAAAAGCAGAATCAAGACAAGGGAAGTCAAACCATGATACTTAGTAAGGAATGCTACAATAGAAAGAATAAAACATACAAAAACCTTCTGTAAGAAAATATTCCAGTCATTAACAGTATCAATTGTAGAAAGAGGCACTAGGATACTTTATAGACCACAAACAGGAAAAAACATTATGTAGGAACAAGGTTACTCATTAAAATATGCAAAATAGATTGATGCCAGCAAAATGCATTAATCATTATTCTGTCCCCCATGGGATGATTTTTCTACATTTCTGGTAGTCTTCAGCTTCTGCATTAGGAATGTTATACAGAATAAAATCCATACTGGAAAGCAGCATGGGTGATTCTTATTGCCTAGGTTTGTTTTTTCTCTTGCATCGCTGCATTGTATGTTACCTTGAAGTCTTCCTGAAAATCTGTGTTGCCAGACTGCCAGAAATAATAAATGCAAAAAGCATATCTGCCGTTTTTAACTATTTTTCACTAATGGACTAGACTTTTTTATTTGAGAAAGATATTACTACTGTTATACACTAGGCTTCATTTATATTCATATAAACACTGACTACTGTCAACACTTTCCAATACTGATACCACATTGTTGTGCAACATTAAGACTCCTGTTAAAATAGGTTTAACTGAATAAAATCATTTAAGTGTATTTTTACGGGAACTGGGGTTTTCCCAGAGACCCCAAACTTCTATATATATTACCCCAGATGCTATAGCAAGTTAGACAGACAGGGTCCATTTTTTTCTGAAATGGTATGCCCTTGGACATGTTTAGAGACTGGTGTACATGGGCGGAAACCAGACACTTATGGATGCAGGTCTCCTGCAAAAATGGTTTCAAAACTATTCACTTTATATATTCTTGTGGCAGTCAAGTGGGACAATGAAGTTAGGAAACTATAATACATGATGTAAGCTTTTGAGAAATTAATGCACATTATTTAAGGTGACATTGGTGAAACCTAACAGTGCTGTCTCAGATTAGATTCTTAGGTTTGGTCTCTTCTGAGATAACTGCTGTGCGAGAAATATGCTCGTCTTCTGCACAAGATTTTGATTGGAGTTTCCCTTTCCTCTCAAATTCCTAACACAAATACACAGGTTAACTGACATTCCTCCAAACTGCCCACAGATGTCTGTGTGATATTAAAAGTATGAATGAAGCATGTCCATCTGGCAATAGACTTGTATCCCATCTGGAATTATTCTTTGAAAGCATATCCTGGTGGCTGTTGGGATGGGTCTAGCTCACCTGTAACCATACAAAGCAGAGTGCTGTAAAATGAAGGTCTGCCAGATGCCTAGAATTTTAGGCTAAAGGATAAAGGCTGTGACCCACTAAAACTCAGCACACCTTGATGAAATCAAAGTTTGTTGTCCATAAACATGTCACTGAACCAGGCAAAACTGCAGAGTCAGTGTTTGGCCACAAACCTATGAATTTCTAGCTTCCAATACATGGGCTTCTCCTACTTATAGGCATACTCTGATCCATTTTCTATCAGTATTAGTATATACAGTATCAAAATTCTATAAGACATAAAAAACATTTTAAAATACCAAAGTGTGATCTTTCAGAAATGAGGAACCTATTTGATCAAACAAAACTGCTAACAACGAATGGTATATTGTCATTCAAGCCGAGTAAAATGACTTACTTTTGTGCTTCCGCCATCTCCTTGTCCTTTTCAGCAAGTTTCAGTTTAAGAGACTGAATTTCTTGAAGGCTTAGTTCGTACTGAATTATGTTAAGTCCTTGGCTGCACTGTTGTAACCGTAGTTTTTCTATCTCTGATTTCAATTCTAGTAAAGAAATGACAAAATTATGTACACAATTAAAAGATGTCAAAATTTGCTTTGTTTTTGGATATGACCCTCAACACCAACAATTACATATTGTAACAGATTTGAACTCTATGCAAAAACTTTCCTTTAGCATATAAGCCAGTAATATACAGTAAACCCTCAAACATGCAATATTTGAGCAACTTTTTCAATCACCATTCACAAACATTATAAACAGTGTTCTGTTCAATTGCAACAGGAATAACCCAAAGAGAAGGTAAACTAGAATGACTATTCTTGACAACAGTAGCTTTAAATACATTAACATAATGCAGATGATGCTTCTTGAACAGCTTGTATACCCAGATACTAGTATATTATTTAATGTGGTCAGTTAAAGAAGGCTCCCCAGACAAAAAGCAGCTGATGGGAGTGGGGTTGATTCAATTCATCATATACAAACCTTAAAATAGCATGACAAATCTCAAAGTTTGAGTAATAATTTGACCACATCTAGAAAAGACAGCTCAATTTTAAATCAAATGCTAACAGTATTTTCCATAAAAGCATTACCAAGTTCAACAGAGCAATACAACTTTATATAAAGCCAGCTTAAGAAAATTTACTCCGTTGTGAAATTATCATTTAACTGCCTGTCCAGAATGACAAAAATAGCAAATAACCATATACCTTTGCTGTAGTTTCAGTGCAAGTCTGAAATTATGAAAGTCACATTCCTGGACACAATAAAATCCAAATCAAATGTCATCAGTAAATTAGAAAATTTAACTTAAATTACAATTAACTAATAAAAAAAATAAAGGGACCTACATTAATCCATTCCAGTAAAGGCACAAAGGCAGTAGTTGAAAATTTTTGCCCAAGCTCATATAAATCCCTGAACTCTTGATTATTTTACAAACAGCCCTGTAGTTTTTTTTTTTTACATGGTAGCTTTTTAAAAAACATTTAGGAGGTGTCAAAGATATTGCGCTTTAGTTCTTTAAGCCAGTTTTATTGCTGCCCTATTTGAAACTTGGAATCACATCCTAATATTTCCAAAGAGAAGGAAAGGTCAAAAGTCTGTAAAAGGCTATCCTAAATAAAGGATAACTAATATAGGCTGTAGATGTCTTCCACAAAGATGATTAATAGTAAAGTCATCACAAACATATGGCAAAATTTAATTACCCTAAATTTTATTTTCATGTGAAACTACAGCAAAACCAAACATTTTAAACCTTCCTCTGTACTCTTTTCATCACACTTCACTATGGCTTAACATAACTGACTTGCATAGGTTCTTTGAACATTCTACACGAACCAATCAATAGTACATTTCAAGATAGTAATTTGGTATGTCTCGACCAACAGCTCATCCATCAGGCCTTTGAAACAATTTTACTTTTCACAGCTATGCATTTTTAAATGCAAAGGTGCTATATTTTTGTGGCTTGGCTATTTGGCTTTCTGCTATTTAATATCTTATCAGGACCATTTCTGCAGAAAATAAAATGTTTTATCTTGACATGAAGTTTTACATAAACCAAACTATACTGTTCATCAGAAAAAAACAATTACTAATTCTATTTTTCTAACCTTGAATACCCTTCATGGGATCATCCTGGCATGATCTTGTTTTCTTTTAAAACTACTTTTTGCCATAATGCACTGTTAGGGAACATCTGATGAGATTAATTCATCATAGTGATGTGTAACACATCACAATTCCATTCATTTAGAATGGAAACAGAAAAATGCTGGTAAAGGTGGGAATCCTCAGTAAAGGTGTTGTCTGTGATTAAAATATTTGTTGTACTTCTGTGAAAAGGCCTTGTATGAGTATAAACACAACTGTGACAAAATAGCCTTTAAAAAAAAGACAAATCTTGCTTGTTTCAGAACATGTCAATTACATCTGCTTTCTCTGAAGCAACCAAGTTATAGTTCCAATTTCGCAAAGTTCAGCTAATTAGTTAAGCTTCTAAAACACGTTAATGTCCAAAGTGGGTCAGAGAAACAGCTAAAAGTATATTAGCAAAAAAAAAAAAAACTTTCAATGTGATAATCAAGGAAAGAACCCCTGAAGAAAGTATAAGGTGATTACATCCATCCTCAATGTGGTATGTACTGTGGAAAGAGAAATCAAATACTTCTTAAAATGTGGAACCGTTTTGAGCATTCTAAAGAGAGGAACATGTGCAATGAAGGAAGGAAATGTTGACTTTAGAGCAAGTTGCCTTAAAAATGTGTTCTTCAGTTTGCTTAAAATTAAAAGTTACCATAGAGCAAGAAGAGCAAACAGTCAGCAACAGTATTAGAGAGAGTGAGGACTGGTCTTCATAATTTAAACCACTTGTTAAATTCCTTTGCCAAGTGTCTTATTTTGCAAATGTTTGTTTTTGGTTTACAGATATTTTTCCTTTTTTTTTTTTTTTTTTTTTTATGCATCATAAATAATTGCCCTCCCCCCCTTTCTACAAGGGACTGTGATGTCATGTCAAACTGTCAACATCTCCTCTCAATTCACTGCCACTCTCGGAGCTTCAGCAGTCATGCCTGACTGTCACAGGTCTTCTATCACACAATCCATACATCCCTTTGCTGGATACTATAATTTCTTGTTGCCTTCTGCTTTTCTGCACATGTCCAAAACCCGAAATCAGTTCTCTTACTTGCTCTGCAATTGGAGCTACTTTGTCTTCTACACCGATGCCTTCATTTCTTAGTCTTTCTCATAGTGTGCATCCTACCTCCCATCTCAGACACCTCCAATTCCATCACCTCTAGCTTGTTCATCTGCTCTGCCTTTACTGCCCAAGTTCTATATCATACAGCAGTACTGGTTGCACCACTGTTTTTCAGCTTCTTTGCCATTCTTCTGTCAGACTACACCCCTCCAATGCTAGCTTTGACCTCTGCATTCAAAACTTTCCTTCTCCTTGACCTACCCTCCCAGATAATTGAAAATGATACAAATTAACAGCTTTCTTTCCATTTTAATTCTGATTCTTCTGATTTCTCCGCATTTGCTGCCATTGCATCTGTCTATTTGTACTGTTTCTTCCCATGTGTCTTCAATTTTGCATTCTATTCCCTTAGCAATTGCTGAATTTTCTTGTTCAGAATGTGTGTGTAATGCTACATTTTCACCATACAGCAAATTAGTTGATTTGTCCCCTCGAACCTGTTTGCCAATATAATCTTTTGGGTCTATATTGTGAAATCAAAAACCTGTTTCAGTGAATACCACAACACCGACACACATGGCCCAAACCGCAAATGCACCGAACCCCCTAAACCTCAAAATTTTAAATCTTGAATCGTCATAGTCAGCCAACACCACCACGTGCTACATACTAAAACATAATAAATAAAAGCACATACATATACACTAACCAAACCCTACTTCTAACCCTTATATACATTACTATCTATGCACTTAACCCGCACCCTAAGGTCCGTAACTATCACACACTTACCCTACAGACGTATACCCAAACAAAACAAATAATCCACACATATACACTTAAAACCCTACTTCTAACGCTACAACTAAACCTTACATACATTACCCATCTATGCACTTACCTTAACACGCACCCTAACCCTAAGGTCCAGAACTATCGCACACTTACCTTACGGAGCTATACCACAGATGGGCCAACCATAACAGTTCGACATTTTGTGTTTTGCGGTTTTGGACATTCGCCATTACCGTAGTTCGCGCTATAGGTGTCGCTCAATTCAGATTTGCTGTAATGGGTTTTCAGTCTCATAATATAGACCCAATCTATTAATAGTATGAATAGTAGTGGGCTCTGAGCTGATCCCGGGTGTATGCCCACTACCACTGTGAACCACTCTGAGTTCAAACAATGTTTGTACTTGAGTCACTGGATCATTATAGACAGTGTATACAGTTTCAACAAATGTTTCTTGGATATCAAACCACTACAGGACTGCCCAAATCAGCTTTCTTCGGATCTCGTCATATGATTTCTCCCAGTTTAGGAATGCCTATTTGGACTCTTGACTCCTCTCTAGCTTGTTCTCACCTAGGTCTCACAGCAAACATTGGGTCTGTTCTGCTGCATCCTGAGCTGAATTCAAATGCTCATCTCCCATCTTACTTTCTACCAGGGTATTCATTTATCAATCACCCTCTCTACACGTTTCATGCAGTGTGACAGAAGTTTGACACCTCTGTACTGCCCACAGTTGTATTGTCCCCTTTGTTCTTGTACACTGCCACTAAAATGCTCATTCTTCCAGTCATCTGGGGCAAGTCTTTCCCCATACTGCTTAGAGTACCCGCAGGAGCCATTTCTCCCAGTTTTCACCCATCATCACAAGTGCTATAACCTCATCCGAGTCTGCTGCTTTCCCAGACTTCATTTTTTTGTGTTTTTACTTGTAGGTGAGATCCTCCTCTTTCATCATAGACTATGTCTGAGGCAGTACCACTTCTGTGTGGCATACTTTATTCAGATACTGCTGGAACTATTTCTTCCATCTGCTTTTAAATTCCCGTGGATTCATGGGCAGGTTAACATCGCTTATGAAGGGTGTTTGCCTTACAACTTTCATAATATTTACAATGTTAAATATAAGAAAGGATGGAATATTGCTACATGGGTTACCCTTTGTTGTCCAATTAGTTGATAGAAATCTATGGGGTGAGCACTGAAAGATCAATCTAACCATTTAATACAAGTTTTTTTTCTGATTCTACAAGCACATATCAATGCATTCACATGCATTTTTAAACATTTTTTTGTTGAATGTTAAATGTGTATCAGGATGTTTTTAAAGGTATTTTATAAGGTTGTTTATTAGTAAAAAAATGCCATCAAGTATTATATCTGTTGCTATAAATGTCAGCTTACTAGTTAATTAAATCTGAAAGGGGATAATATATAGGTAAGTGAATATGACCAAACATGATTGTTCTGATGAAGTCCCACTGCCAGTTTGTGGAGGGACAAAAGCGCTCGACATCAAACACTTGGTCTTTTTAATGGATTATTTACATTTGGAATAAATGGCAAAAGAACAAATTTCTAACATCTTGATGGCTGGTTATTGAGCTTTGGCACAAGCGAATCAGTTTAAGAGGTTTTGTTTTTTACAACTTGCTAGAGTTTTTGTGCCAGCTACTGAGTCACCTTCCAGAAAGTGGTAGACTGCCTCTGATGCCCAATTCTTTGCTATTCCAACTCCTCTCAGCCTCTGTTAGTCAACTAGTATTCCTTCTTAACCTAGTCCATCTTAACCTAGTCCATCTTTTCTATCTCCCACTTTTTCCAGCACTCCATTCTTTTGAGGAATTTGTGGACTTCAACATTCTATCACTGGCTTTCCTTATGTACCTTGTTTCCATACGTAGCTCAGCTGCACAGTCCTTAAAGATTTTTTGAAGTGCTGCCATTCTTCAGTGCCATTTGCTCATCTTTGAGGTGCTATAGCCCCGAGTAATTGAACTCTGGTACTCTTTCCAGTCAATTTCCAGGTCCCCGGCCTAGTCTCTGTTGAACTTTGATTGTTTCAAACAGTGGCTTATTCTGTGGGCAGTCTGTTTCACTTGAGAAGACATTACAAAGATTCCACACAGCAAAGTTCTGAGTCTCCAAAACA
The DNA here is from genome assembly GCF_019279795.1 of Protopterus annectens. Classification (NCBI taxonomy): domain Eukaryota; kingdom Metazoa; phylum Chordata; order Ceratodontiformes; family Protopteridae; genus Protopterus; species Protopterus annectens. The sequence goes on along the minus strand of NC_056750.1, from coordinate 436,195,977 downwards.
CAACAGGGAATGAATGCTCAGGTAGCCCAAATGCCATTAGTAGCAATAAAAGATAAAAAAAACACAAAGGCAATATTGCCTCAGCAGCCCAACTGTCATAATAAATTAAAATAGAAACCAACAACGATGTAAACAGACTCCCATTTACACTACACTTTTCCGAAGTTTTTCTTTCAGCTCAGAGAGCCCCCAGTCCCAACCCACTGACTAGGATGAAATTAGAAGGGCATAGCTAACTTGGGTTCTCTCTCCCACACTTACAACTGCGAGCATAAAATGAACCCTATCCAAACGGGGATGTCATCCCCCATCTATGCAAAACCCATGTAAATAGGCAGTACACCTTCCCTTGGACACCTGCCCCCCCACCCCAAAAAAGAGCCAATGGAGTTAAAGCATCTGTAGTCAGCTATTTTGGGGATTTTTGCATTACTTCTCTGAAACCTACATTTTTAACTTTCAAAAAGAATGATTTCAACCCTGGAAATTTAATTACTCCAGTGGCATTCATTATGATCAAAAACTGAGAGAAAAACAAAAAAATGCCAAAACCCACAAATCCTGGTGAACACCCTCACCAGTCCAACTGCTTTAATAAAAATTAAAAACCACACAGATATGTTCCATTTTACATCGGCAACTTATTTCTAACTTCTACAAGATTCCTTTAGCTCCAAGCCCCAGCCCCAATCCACTGATCAGGATGAAACTAGGAAAGCCACTCCACACTAACTACAGCTCACAGTTAGTAAAACAGTTCAAAGAAAAAGGGGCTGAACAACAAACATATGACCTAGGCAATAAAAAAGGAAGGGGGTGGTGACAAGTTGTTAGCAAAAAAAAAAAAAAAAGGAACATCCATCTTCTTCCCCCATGGAGATCTGATGAAGGCACTCCAAGTGCTGCAGAACATACGTTTAGATAGCCCTCAGGGGTACATGTCTCTCCTTTCAACATTTATACAGTTGTACTACATACTACTGAAGAAAAAAATGGGGATTCCGTGATCAACTACTGGGATTTGATTAAACTCCAAAATAGTAAACTGCACATTAAGATTGTAAGTGATCTAAGTAGGCATGCCCAAGCCCAACCCCTGCTAAACCAGTCAACCCTCCCCCAATTGAGTCATGCCCCTGAGGAAGGACTCTAGCATACCCCTGCCCATCATCCCAGCCTTTAAAAACCACTGCAGTCCCCGATCACTATGTTAAGCAGCGCTTATCTGCCTAGAATAAAGAAACTTGCAAAACAGAACCAAGAATATGACCGCATCTTTTTTCAATGCATTTTACTAGCAACTGCATTATCACTAAAGCACCTTCCCTCAGAGATGGCAAGAAAGAGGAGAGAAAAATGGATAAAAAAGAAAAAGGAAGATCCCCCTTAATCAGCAGCACCTCAACAAGGAACAGGCAGATGGAGATTAAAACGGTCTCAACTCATAACCCAGAAGCTGGCAACTACAATTCTAGCTACAATTTCAGTTAACAAGCATGGCAAAAGCATATTTTACAAATAGATAAATGTGTTTAATTAGCATAGCATTTAATAAATCTTTATTTTGTTCTACTGATGTTAAAACTCAATTCAAGAATCATTTACATATGCTGTACAAAAATATTACTTTCTTACAAATATTGTATTCCATTAGTTGCTAAATTTCAAATTTTTAATTTCAGATAAGTCTAGGTTATGACCAATAACTGTCATTAGGGTTTCTTTCCCCGTTAACATATGCAGGTTGAGATATTTCAAAGTTTTTTTTTTTTTGCATCCAGTGAGAAAACTATTATATACAAAATACATACACGTACATCACACAAACATACAAAACTGTTTCCCCTTTGTGTTCTATCATGTAGGATGTACAACCAGCATTGTATTTATATAATTCACTGAAAATGTCAATACTACACTTGAGACCCCTCCCACAAATTTCTCATATGTACCCATCTTTACAAATTAAAATCTGTTTCATGTTGTTTGACTTGATATCACCATTTGATATTCGATTACATTTGTGAAAACATTTAGGGTATATTTTTAGTAGAATACAAGTAAGCCTTTTATGAGATTTTTTATACATTATACATTTCAATCTCAAATGTTGATGGGTGTCCCCTCTTATAAGGCAAAGCTATTGATAAATTTTGTGCCTATGTGACCAGAAGCAGAAAGTGCATATGCTTCATTTCCTACAGACTAAAGCACAGAATTCCTTAAAGGCTAGAAACATTGCAAAAGTACAATATCAAGGAACATGCAAAACATCCATCCTGCTAAGATTTAAATCTCTACTAAACTTTAAACCAACTGTACCAAGTCTACTGCCATGGGGTGTAATGAATCGGTATCAAGTGTAAAAGTATTAAATGGAATACTCTCACATACATAAGCACAATTTCAAGAAAGTCATGTATTTTGCAGAAAAGACTCCAAAAGATTTTAAACTGATCCAGAATTTGGAGTAAGACAGTTTAAGGGGTACAACAAATTTGCATTTGCAACCTTCTCTATTCTCCACACACCAGATAACATTTCAGAAAACATCACCCCCTCTAACAAGAGAAGGTTTCCCTAGTATAACAGCTGTACCTCAGAGAAAAAAAAAAAAAACAAATGCCCCAATATTTATTTTAGAAATGCACTGTGCATTCTAACATTTCTCTTACTTTTTTGATGAAACACTTGTACATTTTTAGATATTACATGGGGGAAAATTATGAAATATTTACCTCTAATGAGTCTAGCATTAGAATCCTCATTGACCTTGGCTACATTAATGATGCTCCGAGCCTGAGTAGCATATCTCAGAGTACTCAACGTTTCTTCCAGATTTACCACAGCAGGACTAATTGTAGCTATCATAGTGGTCATTGAGTTACCACCAAGGCTCTCTTTAAGAAGCCTAAACAAAGCAAAGTTTGATTAAGTGGTGCATTCCAAATTATTTTGTTCAGAAAATTGTGTGGAAAATCATTACATTTATCATCAACAATGAACTTACCTGACCAAATAAATTTCAAAACTTCAAATGCTTTTGGAAAAAATTCAGTTACTACAAAGCTTCTGTTTACTACAATGGAAGACATCAATTTACATCTTGAAGCTGGCAAACTGATAGTACAAGTCTGTATTTCTGTACAATGCATCAGCCTATCTTTGAAGTACAAGAATATTTGAGAAAAGATTGTTGTAATTCACTGTACTCCTCAAAGCCAAGTATGAACATGTGCATGAATCAACTAAATCAAAGTATTCACATCAAAGAGCAGCTTGGCCATAATTTACTCTATTGCAAGAGAATTACAATTTAATTTTGCCTGTATTTCAATATTTGCTCTGAATAACTACATATTACATTCCCTACCTAAAAGATCTTTCCCTACATACAAAGCAAATAACATCAAGACAAAATAGCAGTATCTTTTCAATATGCCCCAAGACAAAACAAATATTCAATGTTACTTTCAACAAAATAGCTATTAGATTAAAACTCATCTTGAATGTGTTTTTCTATTTTCCAGCTTTGCTTAGTTAATATCACTGTTATAAGAATAGTAGAGAGAGAAGTGAGCAAACGCTTACGGAAAAACCCAAGAAATGCTGCAAATATGTTTTCAAAGAATGGTTACTCCTTGGCTACTGCTGTTAAAATTCTTGTTAAGACGCTTCTCCTTGTTTCTTCTTTAAAAATAACGTTTATTAAAATTATTTAAAACAAAATAAAAGCTACAACCTAACCATTTGAAAGTTAGCGTTGTAACGCAAGACAGAGATGAGCGCTTTCGGTTTATCAACCTTCTTCAGATCTGCTTAACATTTGCAGCTACTTCTATTTATATTCATGCTGCTGACAGTCATCCCCCACAACCAATGGGAGTCTTTATGCTAATTCTTGATGTACTTGTAATCCAATCCGATGTTCTGGTTCTTATTTCTTGGAAGCCAGTTACATTTTTCATTGCAAATACGTTTTAATAAGTCTACCAATGTTTATTCATTCCTTTCTCTCACCTAATTTGCTATTCTTTTTCTTTTGCTCCAATGGCTTGTGTGTATCCTGTTGCAAGATGCAGGCTCCACCTTTTTATGTCATGTTCTTATTTGCCTTTTGTAAAAACTAATCACTCTCCCTGCATAGCATTTTTCATGCATTTCGCCTCTATATTGGAGGCGTCTGTCTGCCTATAACAGAGCTACAACCTCTTCTCTTTCACGAGTTGTCTTCATTAGGTAAACCAAAAGTACAGTGGCTTTCTCCTTTGTTTTAAAACATAGGATCAAACACTTTCTTGTAAATGCTCTTACTTCCATGTAATCAGGTCTCTTTCAAACTGATAGCGCTTACTTAACTACATAAATGCACTTGCTAACTTACATCACAAATCACAAACTTTTTTTATTTTGTGTCTTGCTTCTTAATATCAAGTCTCTTTCTGACTAAGAGTGCTTGCTTATATTCGAAGATGTACTGCTGATTCCAGTTATTCTATCCGAATTTTACTTTGTGCAGAGTTCTTTACTCAGTCTTATTAAAAAGCTATCCTAATTGTTTTTTAAATGTTATGTAATCCATTGGTTGGCAAATTACACTTCTCCTTTTTCTCCCATACTAATTCCAAACTCTCTACTATTTCAATGCCTTTTCTTCATTTGCTGACAAATGTCCGCTAACAAATGTCTTTGATCTCCGTAAACATAATTTCTCCTTTCTAATTGATATAAATAATGGATGTACAACACTCTTTCTATTCCTTTAGCGCTCTAAATTTCAATATTTTCCAGACTTCTACATGCACAATGAACTAGATTTCAATTTATTTATAGTTTGGGGTTTACTCTCCTTCCATCATAATGTTCAAACCAGGGCTAGAACCCTGAAACCTTTGTTTAAGGGTATAATGCGCTACCGACTGAGTTAAGTTGGTAGATGCATAGTTCAACTCCCTCTTAATTTTCTTTTCTTTCTAAACAAGCTTGAGGAGGACTATAACATATAGGCCAAAAAAATATAATAAGCAAACTACACTCTTTTTATTCCTTTGATGCTCTTGGTTTTAATGTTTTCCAAACTTCTTCTTGCACAGTAAACTTAAATTCAACTGTTTTCATTTATGGTTAGAGATTTCTTCTCCTTTCACCATGGTGCCCAGACTGGGAATCGAGCCCTGGATCCTCTAGATAAGGGTCTGATACTCAGCCGACTGAGCTACATTGGCAGATGTATAATTCATTTCCCTCATAGTTTCCTTTCTTTTAAAACAGGTTTAAGCGGGACTATAGCATTTAGTCCAGGGAATTGGTTGGATCGTAAATTAATTATCCATTGCAACTCAATTTTTTCTGTTCTATTTACTATATCACCTCCTCTTTCCATAGGCTTAATATGTGCCATAACCATAAATCTGAAGTTATGCTCTGGATTTTCTTTAATATGTACATAAGTCTCTATTTTATTATGAATGTCCCGTATATGTCTTAATACTCGTTCTTTGAATTTTCTGTTAGTCTTACCTATATAGAATGCTTTACATACTATGCAACTTGCTACATAGATCACATTCTCACTGTTACAAGTTGCTCTTTCTTGAAAGATGTAAACCTTGTCATTGGATGCTGAAACCTATCTGTGCTCATAATGTACTGACATGCTTTCCATTTTCCACATTTGAATGTTCCTGTTGGCATAGATACATTCTTTGCCTCTTGCCCATCTATGTCACATAGGAGCCTTTAAGTTCTTATTTTTATAAATATAACTAGGATATTCTACTATTTCTTTTACCTTCTGGCCCATTGTTAGTATAGGCCAGTATTTCTTAATAGTTTCTCTTATAATAACATTATCTGTACTGTACGTCAAAGGACATCTTACCATTTCCTTTCTTCTGTTCGGCTCCTTTTCTTTGTTCTCTATCAATTTTAGCCGAATAGTATGGTCTCCCTTTCTTCCTTTGGATATCTCTAAGCTTGTCTTCATCCATTTTTTCTTCCTTATATCCTCTCGCTGTAAAGTTGTTCATTAATCCTTGTATTTCTTCTCAAAATATATTATCATTGGTACACAATCTGGAGACCCTTTGCACCTGGTTATCCTTAATATTTTTAAAAATATGGCCTGGATGCATGCTAGATCCATGTAAAATATGTTTTTTCCAAGTTGTTTTTCTATACAGGGCTGTTCCCAATCCTTTGACCTCATCCATAATAATATTAACATCCAGAAATTCTATTTTCTTCCATGACATTTTGATTTTAAACTTTAGGAAATCCGTTGTTGTTGTTAGAAATTGAATGAATTGCTGCAACTAACTTTCATGCCCTCTCCATACAAGAAGGATGTCATCAAAAAAGTGTCCATAGAATTGTATATGTTGTTGCCAGATATTATTTTCATCTTTGCTCCACTGGCATTCCCATTGGGCTAATACTATATTTGCATAACTTGGCACATGGAGTGCCCATGGCTACACCCCATTTCTGCCAACAGACTTCATGCTCGTATAGAAATACATTATTTTGCAATATAATTTCTAGTAGCCCACATATCCTTTCCACATCCTTATTCAGTTGGTTAGCTAGTATAAAGTTTCTGACTGCTTCTATACTATATCCATTGGGTATGCTAGTAAATACGCTATTCACATCCATTGCTGCCAATACCATATGCCTATAGTTGTCACACTTGTGAGCTTCAGCATACAATTTCTCTAATAATTGTGCTGTATCTTAACACTGTAGGTGCTTTCTCTAACAGATTTTTAAGCTCATCTTCTATGTAAATGGAAAGAGGCTCCGTGATGCACCCTCTTCCTGAAACTATAGGTCTTAATAGTAGATCATTTAAATTCTTGCGTACCTTCGGTATGCCTTTTATTTCTGGTATAAGTGGATGTAAGGTTTCAAAATACGCATACAAGTCTTCATCTATTATTCTACACATTCATTTTTCATACTAATCTTCTTTATAAGAATAGGTTGTGGCGTTTGCACTATTGGAGATTAGTTCCAATTCTCAGATTATAATTTTACAAAAGCCTTGCAATTATCCTCCAAAGTTGGTTACCTTCAATCCATATTCAACCTTATTCTTAATGAGATATGCAACTGTAAGATTCATGTAGACTTTTATACACCTTCTGACAGAGGGTGAATTTTTACACTCCTCATATAGTTCTCTTATCCAATGTTTGTTGGCTGGATATATACACTGGTCAGGGCACACTTCATAGGAGGTTGCTAGTCTAATGGCCCTGGGACCCTTACAAGCCTAGCCAAGAGTTTATCCCCAAAAAAGAAACCTCAGTCAGCACCTGTTACCCCCATCAATGAGGGACACAGTTGGAACCCCTGGGACAAATTTGTGGTTTCCCATCCACTCATCACAGTTGCACTTTAGTGTCAGAGAGTTACTCTGACATGTATGGCAAGTCTATTCCAGAGACAGGGCAGCTTCTGGGAGGCTAACCTCTCTTTCTAGCAGGTTTCGTTGATGTACATTAGATTTGGGCTTTTCGAGCAGGTAATGCGCAAGGAGTTACACATATGAATATAGAGCATCTCTAGTAGGGCAGAGTCAGATATTGCCTTGTAGGTGAGACACAGATCACCTCTGAGAACTCTGTACAATACAGGAGTAGAGTGATAGTGATTTGAGCCTGTCTGTATAGGACAGGTGTTGGAGGCCATGGATTCTCTTTGTGAGGTATTTCTGTGGCCTTTGCAGTTGGTGCTGGTGTTTGGAGAGGTACATACCAAACGGGGCATTATACTCAATTATTGGCCTAATGAGGGGGGTGTACAGAGAGGCAATAACATCTTTTCTGGATGCAATCCCTTTACTTATGAGATGAACCAAGTAAAAAGGCTTTTCTGACCACTGCTGCTACATGATTGTTGAATGCGAGATTGCCGTAACCAGAAAAATCAGGTCTTTCACCACAGGTTGTGCGCTTAGGGTGTTGCGCTTGATGTGGTATCAGTAGGGGCCATTGTTTTTGCTGAACGGTATGATAATACATTTTTTTTATATTTAACTTAAGGCCATGACTTTGGTATCAGTCATTTGTTGCAGACACCCTCTTGCAGTATGTTATCATCTAGGGAGTCAATGACAGCACCAAACTTGCAGTCATCCACTGACTTCAGTCTTTCCCTGGACCTCTGAGAAGTAGATGCCTAACAGTAGGGGGTCCCAAGACAGATCCCTGAAGAGCATAAATAGTGACAGGTCTGCTGTTGGAGGTGCAGGCACCTATTTTGAACTTGGGGGTCCTATTGGTGAGCCAGTTGGTCACCCACCCGAGATAAAGATTTACACGTTGTTAACTTTTTGATGATACCAGGGTGGTGGACTGTGTCAAAGGCCTTGGCCAAGTCAAGGTAAGCTGTACGTACTGACTTTCCTGCATCCAGGGCCTTGGCGATGGTCTCAAAGTCATCAGCCAGGTTCAACAGGCAAGATCTGCCCTCGAGTCCAAACTGGGTGGGGTCAAGTGTTTGGAGATTGCCTATGCCCTTGTTTATGAGACCCATAATACACTCCATGGCTTTACTGATCAGACTTGTCAAGCTAATGGGGCAATAGTTTCCAGGGTCAGTAGTGGCTCCACCTTTGTGCAAGGGGATGACAATAGCAGTTCTCCACTCTGCTGTAACGAAGCCTGTACTTAGGCTGTGGTTGAATAGGGTGCTCAATGGCAAAGCTAGTGTTTGCTGGAGATGGTGCAGAATACAGCCTGGGATACTATCAGGTCCCATGGAAGCTGTGTTCTTTGCCTTACATAGGGTTGTAGGACAAGTATCAGGGATGTCAAATGGGCTATTGGGGGATAAAGTTTGCGCTGAACACATCTCCTAGCAGGTTGGCTAAGTCAACAGGATAAGTGCAAGTTGTACTGTTAAATATTAATTCTGAACAAACCTGGGCTGTTCCATGGAGGTTCCTGATGTAACTGAAGGTGGCTTTATGGTTTCCCTTTGTTTCGGAGGTTAGTTTCAATTCATAATTGGCTTTGCAGATTTTCACTAGTGATCTAATTTGCTTGTCGAGGCCGAGAAGTAAGTTTTTCCAATTTGGAATTTGTTCCTTTTTACCCTTGGACAACAGGTTTCTTCCTTTTGTTGTAAAGCCTGTTGATAGGGGATGTCCACCAGACAGGTTTGTGTTTCCTTGAGGAGCAGGTTTTAGTTCTGTTGTGTATGCCTTGAGTCCATGCAGCTGTACAGGTGCTTGTATACTGCACTGGCGTACTGTTCAGCAAAGTTGTCTGCATCCTCTGATGGGGGTGGTGATGTGAAGCTACTCTTAGAGGTTGTAGTCTGCTTCTGAGAAGTGTTTTTTAGCCTGCTTATAGCAGGGTGGGAAAGAAACTTCAAATGAGACAGACCAATCTGATCTCACCAGGGAAGAACATACTATGGGAGTGGTGCAGTGGTCACACATGTTGATGAGAACCAAGTTCAAAAAGTCATCTCCCCTTGTGGGGGATGATACGAGCTGGTCTAGTGCGTTAGAACTGATGAAGTCACGGAATCATTGGGGGAGTGCATTAGTGCAGGAATAGTTCACCCAGGCTATAGTAGAGTAGTTGAAGTCACCAAGGATCAGGGTGTTCGAAGGTACCTTGATTGAATCAAGTAGGAGGATTGGGTGTCCTGAATCATGGAGGGGGTCTATAGCTGGCTATTACTTGGATGGGTGTCTTGCCAATTGTCAGTTGCACCTGGAGTAATTCCAGTGTGTCATGCCGGCAAAATCAGTCTGGAGGTGTCCTTGTCCTTAATGAAGACAGACTCTACCACCCTTAGTCTTCCCAAACTCATTCTGGGGTCAATGTGTGGAATGAGGTATAGCCTGGTAAAGGCAGGGGTGCTCTCCGTAGCCCTGAACTAAGTTTCCATTACCGCATAGACATTGGCATTTTCCAGTGTGAGGAGAGCCTCCAGTGAGCACATTTTCAGGTTAAAGCTCCTAGCATTAAGCAGCATGACCTTTAATTTCCTTTTTGGCATATATTTTACGTTGGAAGATTTGTCTTTGGGACATAGCCTAAAATAGGCACAATGGGGGAGACAAGAGCCTCGGCCGGGGTCCAGAATCCCAGGGGTGACACATGGAGGCCATCTCTGGCAGAGCATAGAGGCCCGTCAACCATGTCATCCCAGGAAGACAGATACTGGATCCCCTTGGAAAGACACCAGAAACTAAGCCAATTGAAGTTAAATTATTTGTGGTATTGTGGCATCATTCTTGATGAAGGTAGGATGCTGCTTAGGGCTAGGGTCATACCTGCTTAGGACACATACTCAGAGTTCAAGCATGCCTCTTCATATAGTCCAGGGAGGTACTTCTCAAGTCATTCACATCAACCTGGACAATAACAGTCATACCTGCACCTGTTGTGGAGATACTTGAGTGCATGCATGATGTGGTGGATTCTGGCACCTGACAAATGACTGTGACCTTCTTGTCAAGTCTGGTTAGGAGAACGGTGTCTCACAATTGAATAAGCAATGAATAGAAAGTTTGGTTTATTGTTATGCCTTATGGGTTGTGTTTGAGACGCACTATTGTGTTGTAGGCTATGTAAGGCTGTAGAGATAATTTAGAAAGAAAGCAAAAGTAACAAATCCCACAAAAATAGAATGTGTATATTTTGGAAGTATTTATTAAAAACCTGTTGAACAGAAAATGACAAAGGACAGAAGAATTAAAAGAAATGGTAAGGAGTTCTAATGTAGAAGAAATTGAATGGGATGAGCCAACAGCCAGAGACAGACAAAACTAAAAAAATCTCCTCAGCTGGGGACTCTTGTTTGCCAACTCTGTTGGAAAAACATGGAACAGACCCCCAGCTGACTTGACCCTAGAACCCTCACTAACTCGATTCAAAAACAAACTCAAGAAATACTTCAAAACCCATTGGTTATGTCCGTGCACTAACCCAGAATAGTGACCTCTCTATTACTTAGGTGCCTTACCTTCAACTACTATTAACTTTTTTCTACCACACCATTTCAGGAAGAGTCAATTGTACAACTGCTGCTCAATGTGTCTTAAACCTGAATGTAATGTTATGTATATATAACTTTGAAAATAATGTTACATTTTGTAAAGTGTTTTATAATAAGTTAGTTGCATGTGCTAAATGCTGGTTCTGCTTATGACTGTAATCGGCTTGAAACTAGCATTTACTAAATGTTCAATATGCATTATTGTCTTGGAGCTTTTCTCCCCGGGCATCTGCTGAAAATGGACATATATCCAGTTGGACTATCCCGGTCAACAAATGTAAAATAAATATAAAACTCTGGGCCCAGACTCCGTACCTAACTTCTGACTATAGGTATTAACATTTTTACACAATGCTTTATCCCAGAGAAACTACTTAACTGCACATCCTAAAACAGATACCAATCCACTTAACAGCAAAAATGATACTCCTAAAGTGAACATGCAAGTCATGTAAGAAATATAGGCCAGTTACTTCCCTTCTGACAATATACAAATTTTATATTAGCATTGTGCAGTTACTATCCATCTAGAAAAAAACATTACTTTTCTGTTCTGTTCTCTTTCCATAATGGAAAAGCATATGGAACAAAGGATCATTTGTTAAAACAAATCTCTAATAGAAAGTTGTAAAAAGGGGAAGAAACCAAATATGGCATAAATATATTTAAAAAAAAACATTTTACAACATCCCACTTTCATGGCTAATAGAATGCTTCTAGATGTATTGCACTCTAAACCACCCAGTTACAGTGCAGTGACTATGAAACTGTGGCAAATCAGCCTGCAGCTAACCTATGACAAGGAGCAAATCATGATCCCAGGAATAAAAATTCAATGAGGAATATTCCAGTGATTATTTTTCACTACTGATGTTTTATCTTGCCTTTAACCCACTAACAGATTAGGTTATTACAGTTCAACTTACAGAAATCAATCTTAAAGACATCTCATTTATTTTTTGTGAGCAATTTAAAAAAGTATTGTTCAGAGGAGAAGCTCAAAGTAAATCTACAAATGGTTAAAACTTTCTCCTTCAGGAATGGCATTTGGTTTTGATAACTCTGCAAAAGCAACATTTAAGAAATGAAAGCTACAGTACTAAGAAAATATCAACCTACAGCAGGAATGTGATACAAAGGTGGTAGGGGTGTATAAACATCTGGAAACAGATTAAGGGTTAGCAATAAAGCATGAGCAAATGAGAATAAAACTCAGTAAAGAATACTCCAGAAGACAAAAGCTAATATTGAAAAGTGCCTTGAATCTAGGAATGAAGTCCAAGCTACATATCAATTTGCTCTTCCTGTTCTAACTTACAACTTATGTAACTGACTGGCTTCAAAAAGTACTGAATCAATTGGACATGGAAAGAAAAATGCTTCACGCTCAAACAATATACAAAAAGTGTATACCAAGATAATATATTACTCATTCTGAAGTATGGGCCTCCTTAAAATTGACATCTGTAGATATGTAGTCACATGACTTTACATCTGCTGACCTCATCAGCAGAAACAGTAAAATTTTAAAGCATAAGATAAGTCTAAGATAACATCTTTATCAGAAGCATTTCTGAATAAGGCTTGAATGGAAATCAAACGGAAGCAGACAATTAGAAAGCAATTGAAAGGGCAAAAGAGAAAAAAAAAACAAAAAAACAAAAAGGACAAAAGATAAGGAAAAATTGAAAGTCCACAAATATAGTGGCAAGTATAGAGAACAGAAACTTCATGTGGTAATTGAAACTGAAAGATGAATGACTAACAATGATGGCCCAGGTTCGGAAACTACATGCACATTGGTGGGTGAAAAAGAAATTCAAGCTCTGTAAGAAGAGCTGGAAACATAGTTACACATCTCATTGTCGGGTATAACAATGTGCAAGGGTTTGTGTAAAGAAAGGCACAATAAAGTGGCAAGACTGCTACACTGAGGATTGTGCAAACATTACAATATGAAGTAGCCCAGAAAGACTGGAAACACAAATCAGGGCATTACAAAAACTTAAGTTTATATCACATGGGGTCACCCATTACCAACAGTTCAAAATGCAGATGCAAAAAAACAGATAAAGTAGTCCATGAAAAAATTAAAAAAAAGGAGTTTATCATTGAAATGGCTATAACCAGCAATTACAGTGCCTTGTGTACAGAGAGAAGGGAAGTCAGAAAATACTAGGATCTACAAGCAGAAATTAAAGAAACGCGGAAGATAAATAGCAGGAGCAGCAACAAGACTACTAAGGGAGGTTATAAGACAAATTTGCTACCAATACATGTAACCCCCATATGAACTTCAGGAGGAAATTCTAAACATATTACAGGTCTAACAGCCGCTCTCTAATCATAGGTTGGTACTAGGCGATCGGCCCTAAGGCCTATACAAGCCTAGCAATAACAATTCCCTGGCTATTTCTTCCCACACTATTTACTTCTCTGGACCCCCGAAATGGACTCAGCAATGGGGACCATTCCCATCATGGTACTGGAAACCCAAAGCACTGTGAGAAATTATAGAATGTGGCTTGCCAGAATTTGAAAGTAACCCCCCCACACACACACACACACACACACACACACACACACACACACACACACACACACACACACACTATTCTGATGACCTCTGCCAGAACTTGCTATTGAACAATACAAAAGAGTAAGTAGGTTGCAGGTGGACCATGGGGCCAACATCCACTTGTATCTCTGGAGGACTTTAATAAACTTTCATAAGTTGATCATGAATTGGGCAGTATAAACTCTAGACAATGCAAAGGGATATCCTGAGCATATCTAAACAATCCTACCTTGGTTTGTGATTTACTGTGGAGTTGACTGGTAAGAGAAGTTTTATTTGAATTTATGTTGTAGTTATCACGGTTCAACTGTTTATACATAGGAAGGGATAGTTTAACAAGATTTACTTTGATTCATAATTTTTTTACCTTTAATTTCACTGTTGGTTATTAGAAAGGGAGTGGTTTTACACAGGCAAGCTCTAGCCATTCCAAGGGGCCAGACAGCTATAAATTGACAGACTGCAGAGAGGAAAGTCCTGACCATATCTGAATAATCCTACCATGGTTTGTGATTATTGATCTTTAATGTTAAAAAGTGCGACTGCAAGTGATAGTAAGCAGAAGCTACTGCATGCCTTTATCCACAAAGTAAGGTAATTACAACTTTTGTCTGGCTTGCAGAACTTGTATGGTCAGAACAACTTTATTGTTCTTAATTATTTAGTCGTATATTGCTGGTGTGATTTTTTTTTTTGGTCATAAAAGCTGATTTAAGTTGCCTTTGAATTCTGTGGTTACTGTTTTTGATTATTTTCTTTTACAATATTTTATTCGTTTGAAGCTTGATTCCTTAAAAGAGTATGCAATTAATGACTTTCCAATGCACAAATATTGTACAGTGTAATAAATGCTAGGCATATTTAAAGGCAACAACTGATGGCACTGGTGAGTGCTGTTCCTAGTGTCAAATGTTGGATGATTTGCTTACCATTGTTAGAAGTAAATCTAGACTTAATGACGACTGCACTTGTGCAACTGGCTTGGAGAACCGATTCATATATTAATGACTGGACTGATGAAATAATGTTAAGCACAAAACAAATGGAACACATTTAGGAAATGATGCATCTACTGTCTGCAAAGATTATTCATCCGCTATGAAACACGACAATGCCCCCGACAACTTTGGAATTCTGGATGCAAGCATTCAGCAGAGGATCCAGTTTGTTTAGAAGGAAAAAAAAGAAAGGCGGTTCACAACAAGCAAGGAAGAAAAGGAAACAAAGGAGTGTAAAGGCAAGAATAAGCAGTACAAAGGACATTGCGTTATGTAACACTCAGGTCACAGGGAAAGATATTCTTCTATCAAAAAAACCTTCAGTCTACAGAAAAAGGCATCATTTTTCCAACAGTAAAGGTAGAAAAAAAAAAGTCACAGAGAAAGACATTCTATCAGAAAAACCTTCAGTCTACAGAAAAAGGCATAATTTTTCCAACAGTAAAGGTAGAAAAAAACAGGCAAGGGGCAGATAAAAAGAAATCAAAACTGAACGTTACTGAAAGAAAAAAAAAAAAAAGACAGATGTTGACTATATGGCTCAAGCTGTGGATTTAAAATACCAGCTGAATGAGAATTTAATACACAATGAAAACAGTAGGATTAATAAGACTAATGGTGATAAAGATCTATCCTTCGTAACAATTGATAGAGCAGATATTTCTGTATCAGAAGCTGAAGATTCTTCAGCGCTGGCCAGCAAAGATATTCTTGTAATTGGAGATTCAAATATTAGAGGTACTGATACTTATATTTGCAGAGAAGATGAACATCAAATATTGTTATGCTTGCCAGGGGCAAAAATAGAAGATGTGAGACAAGCCTTGGAACGACTTCATGTAAGGAAGTATGGACCCATTTTTATTCATGTTGGTGCAAATGTCATCCGCAAGGATTCTATGACTGACAGCCCTCTTAGTATTGCTTTTACTGGTGTTGGGATGTATTTTTCACAAATCTCCTATAGAAAGGAGAGTCAGGTCACAGTGAATGAAAAGATTTTTTGGGTAAATACTTGCATGGAAAAGATGTCCTGTTTTAAAAAATGGAAATGTGTAGAGCATCCAAGTCTAGTTTTGGACACACATGTTTAGACAGGATAGCATGCATTTGTCAAGATCAGGGAAGAGGACTTTGTCAAATATTGCAAAATATCTGCTGCAAAACACTAGCAGAGTTTTTGCCAGGTCAAAAATTTAACAGTTCAGACAGCAACATTTGATGCATCCCTGATGGTTGTTAATGCTAGGAGCATTAATAAAGTTTTTTATTGGAAAATTTGTTGCGTTCCCACAAGACTGATGTTATTGTTTCTGAAACATGGTTAAAGAAAAATGAGTGGAAACCGGTTCTCTCAGGGTATAAATGTTTTTAATGTAACAGACATTCTAACAAAAAATCAGGTGGAGGTGTTATGATAGGGATTAAAGATAATTAAGAGACCTGTGATTACTACATATTGTGATAACACCAATACTATAGACTGTGTAACTGTGACACGAAAGACAACCATGGAGCATAACAACTGGAGTGTATAGACCACCAAATTCAAATGCAGATGACCTAAAGGAATTCATACATTTCTTGCATGAAACACAGGAGGGAAGAATAATATTAGATGGGGACTTAAATTTACCAGAAACAGACTGGAATAATATTGATTCAACAACATTAGCAAGGAAATTATTCACAACGTACATTCAGGAACAATTCCTTCAGAGTATAAAAACAACATACTAGACCTTGTGTTCCTAAAGAAATTATTGTTACTTCAAGTCATTGATGTACTGTGATCATGGGGTTATAAAGGTTAATTTGTTGCTAGATAATTCTGCCAAACTGAAATCTAAACCAATGCACAGAAGGTTAATTATAGATTATATGGAAGCAAAACCATCACTATGTAAAACTAACTGGAGTGAGGTGTTCAGTGGAAAAATTGCAGATGGAATGTGGAAAGTTTTGAAAGAGAAACTGAGTGCAAAAAAAAAAAAACATTTAACAGTGTCGCTCGTCCAATTAGGATTAAAATAGACTAATCTTTGTGCGTTCTGTTCAAGAAGTTTTATTATGTACAAACACATGGGTCTATATTAAATCAACTAAAGTTCAAAATGTCAAACGCTCACATGAGCGGAAATTCATGAACTCTTAAGTTTCTTTTTTTGGATCGCAGTACAGTGAAGATCAGAATATTTGTCCTTTCATCACTTAGTGCAATCTCGGAGTTGGAATATATTTTTAGCGGGGGGGGGCACAGCCCCCCCACAATAGCGATTTCAAGTTCCTGAATTTCTGCTCATGTGAGCATTCAAGATTTTGAACTTTCGGCAATTTAATATAGACCCCAAAAACATATGGACTGAGGCTAAATAACTACCGCAGACAAACTTATAAACAAACCTGGTATTACACTCATACATGCTCACTGTCTGGCTGCACTCTCAAAATGGCACTGAAGCTAGCACATACTTGCTATTTATATGCACGTGCTGACCTTGAAATGCTTCTTAAAGGTACTACACAAATGCACTATTCTACAATCAGGATCTAGGCATACATCAGGGGGGTATATTTCCATAAGAACAAGAAATCTGATTAAAGTGAGAGAAAAATAGAAGAAATGGAAGAGAGGTCAAACTATAACTTTGAAACTGAAATAAGCTGGACAAACAGATTAAGCATAGTGTGAGACAAGATCAAGAAAAATTTGAAGAAAATTTATAAAAAGATATTCAACATAATATGAAACCTTTTTATAGATACACAAGATGTGGAAGGAGTAAAGACAAATTGATAAACTGTGTGCAGATTCTAAAATTTATTCTCAGACAACAAATTATAGATATATTTACAAATTCTTATGCAAAACAGTTTGGCTCCACAAAAGGGGTGATAAGTTGCCCTAGTGACATCCAGGTAACCCCAGATACTGGAATCAAATTAGATTATACTGAAAAAGAACTGTGCAAACTGGATCCAAACAAAGCACAGAGATGAGACAGAATTAGCAACAATGACCTAAGAAAACCTTCAGTAAGAATTTACAGTACTATTATATCTATTATTCACTAGGTCATATAAATATGGGGAGATTCATCAAGATTCGAGACGTGCGCTTATTAAACCTGTCTTCAAGGGAAAGGGGATTAGAACAAACTCAGTCATATCGTCTACTTTCATGTTGTGGAAAAGTTATGGAGAAGGTAATATTGGATAAGTTACTGTCAGAACTGGATAGGTTTGGACATGAAAACAGATTCATTACCACCTGTAACATGTTCTATAACAATACAATAACCACTATGAATGAAAAATTGTGCTGTGATGTAATTTACATAGATTTAACTTCAGCATTTGACAGGGTCATACACAAAACACTGATCAATAAATTAGTACAACTAGGTATTAATGTAATCTTGATAATATGGATAGCTGCACGGCTTACAGATAGGACATGGCAAGTATTATACAACAGCAGCTGAAATACTTGGTTACAATCAGGGTGTCCCACAGGGCTCTGTCCTAGGCCCATACTTGACCTAACTTTTCCATCAGAGGTGTCTATATGTAGATGACCTGAAATTGGGTAAACTGATTACATTTGATATAGATAAGGCATGTCTGCAGAATAACTTTACTAAATTGACCAGTTAGGCACAGGAGAATATGCTGATAAATACATAAAAAAACTAAGCATATGAGATTTGGGAGACAAACTGAAAGGTGAATATTTAATACAGCACATGGTGATCGAAACTGTAGACCCATTTAAGGACCTGGGTATATAGGTAGATTCAGCTAGGAGTTTTACCAATCATATCAACCAATTGGTTAAGGACAGTTCTAGAACTATAAGCTATATAAAAAGATTTATAAAAGTTTAGGAAATCAATAAATGATGAAGTCATTGTTAGTTACATTAGACCCAAACTTGAGTATGGAATAACAATTTGTAACCCCTATAAGGAAACAAGCATGAGTAAACTGGAAAGAATACAACAGAACTATACCAAGGGCATCCATGGATGTGAAAATTTAAGTCATTATGAAAGCCTAAAATATCTGAACTTGTATCCAAGAGGAGATCTTATTCAAGTATTCAGGGCATTTAAAGACAACTACCTCTGGGAATGTTTGGGGTTATCAAAAAGTACTACAGAATCAGACAACCTATGCAGAGGATTCTACAGGAATGAGAAGTGCACCAAGTGGTTCTCTGACAGAGTATCTGATGTAAGGAACAGACTACCAAATTACATCAAAGCCAGTATTAGTTCAGATATTTTAAGAACAGCCTGGACACTTATTATGGAACAAGTGTTTTGGTACACTGGGAAGCTAGAAGGCCATTAATGACAGTGCTTGAAATATTTGTATGTATGCATGTGGTAAACTTGGTATACCCTTCCATACTAACAGTCAGGTCAAGGAAGGACAATTTCACTGGGCAACAAGGAAAGTGAACTATTTATATAAAACCAAACTAGCAGCAGTAGTTGAAGAGTCGGTTGGATGAGTTATCTTGACAAGGGAACAAATTAGATGTTAAGACATAAAAGATGGCATATTCACAGGTCACCAGGCCTGGTAGGAAGGGCTGTCCAAAATGTTCCTGCTCCTACATCTACAGAGCAGCATTTGACAGGGTCATACACAAAACACTGATCAATAAATCAGTGGACAACCCTACAAGTAAGCCTGAAGATGGTGTCAAAATACTAAGACCCTGGGAAATCCAGAAAAGGCAAGTGACCTTTACACTTCTGAGAAGTAAGGCCAGAAACTGAAAGAGAAACAGCATTGCATTGCTCAGAAAAGCAGTCAGTGTAGTGAAAACACTGTCATAATATTTCTACAGTAGTTTTAACTCAAAACACTGTTGGCCTGTAGAAAACAACAAGAGGATGGATAAAACCAAGAAAACTATAGTATTCAAAATTCCAAAAAAAGATTCTACAATGAGGAAGCTGCATTAACTGTTTTGCTTATTATGCATTTCTCATTTACTGATATTTTGCAGAAGGTGTTCATATCAAACTGGATGTTTAGAAGGAATGTTTTCGTCTTTTTGTTAGCAGCTTACATGAGGGAGCACATGCTTGCTATGTGCATAATCTTTGAGAAATGATGTTATGGTAGGAACTGCAGTAATACAGTCGTT
This sequence comes from Protopterus annectens, assembly GCF_019279795.1. Classification (NCBI taxonomy): domain Eukaryota; kingdom Metazoa; phylum Chordata; order Ceratodontiformes; family Protopteridae; genus Protopterus; species Protopterus annectens. The sequence goes on along the minus strand of NC_056750.1, from coordinate 436,176,215 downwards.
TCAATTGTTTCTTTCCTTATCCTTTATTAGCAGTAAAACGGTACTAATAGTTTCTTAAACAATTGAGAAGTTAGCACTTTTTTTTAAGACATGTTGGCTTAACTAACATTAAGTCAACAGTGCATATTATGAACATTTAGGACTATGTAGAGTTTATCACCAATACATTTACTTCACATCAGCAGACCTGCATAAAACTTAGGAGACTACCCATGTCAATAGAGTTAATGCTCTTCATATAATGACAAACTCTGAGCAACTGTACAAGACTGTTACTGTTGACAAATGAGGGGAAATGATTTCTTGCAAATATTGTTGAATTATTCGCTGGTAATGTAAAAGGAGAATGGTTCCTCTCCCCACAACTGAAATGTACTACTTAAATATTTGGGCCAAATCTACTCATAGCTTCTAAACTTTTCCAGATATAGCCAACAGATACTGTAATTGCTAGGAGGCTTTTTTTTTTAGAAAAATTACTCTATGATGCAAGGGTCTCTCTCAAAATCAAATGCATCACATTTTGAAGCATCATAAAGGAATTATCTGGATGGTGTGTCAGCTAGATTTATAGTATATTTTAGCTGAAAGACTTCAAATCTTTGTACAGCAAAAGCCCAGTAATATGCAGACCACCTACAACAAAATGTAGAGACCGTAGAAAGCATTTAACAGTGTCACATGTGGGCTAGCTAGATAATCTCAAGCTGTATAAAACTAACCCATTGTATGTTTTAAATAAAAACCTGACTACATAACCAGTTATTTTTAATCCCAGTTGTGTATAGTCAGTAATATTAACACAGTCTTAGATAAGGGGTGTAAGAGGAGAAACTGGATAGAGAGGCTGATTGACACCATGTCAAATTACCACTGGCTGATGCCTCTCGCCACAAAATGTTTCGTTTCCGCTGTCCATCTTCACCAGTGCATCTTTAAGCCACATCAGTAGATCAGTGAATGAAATTTTTTTTTTCCTAAAGACTGTGACACTCAACACCAGAGCTCAAGAAGGCTGCTGGGCTAATCATACAATCACTTTTTGGACCATCTAATCAGTTTAGCTCTTCCCTTATGAGACAGTAACCAGATTCCTTTGCATTTGTGTGTAGATGGGGGGGGGGGGTATGTAGAACTCTAGAGGATCTCATTTTAGGAGAAAAAAAATCTTTCAGTAGAAAACAGACCTTTTAGAAATTAAATGAGGGAACAGCGAAACAAATATCTTTAATTCTTAATTAATCCTTCACAAATGAAAATGTAAACAAAATTATGGCAAGGACAGCTAAACACCTATAACAGTTAAGTGACAAACTGGTAACAGGGCTACTCTTAAAATTTCCTGCAAGGATAAGGTTCATAGAATAGTGGGTTAACTTAGTTTCTTGATGCATAAGGATAAATGAAAATATTTTCCACATGGTAATATCAGACTACAAACCAAGTGGCAGAAGATGGAAGTAAATAATTTTGTTCCACAATTATGCAAAGTAATGTATGGGCTGGGAGTTCAGTGAGGTGGGAGTAGAGATGGCTAACAACTAGTAAAGTCATGGTCTGCTAGAGATATAGGATTTATATTTGGACTCTCATTTATATACACAATGTTAAGGAAGTTGCATGCTAAATAAGTCACATTTCCTTTCTTTCAGGAGAGAAGCACTAGACTAGGTTTAGACACAGCTATAAAAAAGCTGGTTCAGCAGAAGAAAAAAAAAAAAAAAAGAGCATCACTACAAAGCATTGTTGGTCTTAACGGAAAGGATGGGGAAGAAGAGTGGGTAGTTGAATATGAAATAAGAAACGTCAGCAGAGCATACAATTAATCTAAACAGTTATGATAGCAAGGGAGAGATAGGTTTTGCTTTTGATCTGGACTCAGACTGCCAACTCTCTCTAAATGTATTGCAGTTACGCAAAGTTGTCTGGAGGAGCTTAATCATGCTAAGGATCACCAGATGGCAGGTAGCTCACATCCTTCTAAGTTGGGAACTGCTGATTGAGGGCTCAGTGTCTGTTATTCTAAAAGTGTATTAGTTCTGGTTTAAGCACTTGGGCTTCAGGCCAGTTATTTTTCATTAAGAAGGTTCGTGGTCTGCACTCTTGTGGGAGAAGAGGATGGACTCTGCCCTTCTGAGATGGGAATTTCTGGTTAAAGGCTTATAGTGCCTGCATATTTGAACTGTTTCTTACTGAAATTGGTACACCTTTTGTTTGCTGTAGCATAGACTAGATCCAGGCCTGCTGAATCCAGCTTTGTTTGTATGCTTGTTGTTTGTTTGCTTGTTATTTCGCTGAAATGCTAATTCCACCTAAAACGGGGCTTTTCAGCGCTTCTGTGGATCCCTAGTGATATCTGCATTGCTTACTGTACTTATTTCCTTGTTTCACTTGAAAGAAAGTTACTGTTTGTCGTTTTTGCATTTAAGTTACCTGTAACACATTGCAGTTAAGTTACCTGGCTCTTGCCCACTAAAGCAATTATATAAGTCAACACTAAAAAATTAAAAGCACTACACCCTCACAAACTCCCCTTGAGTACCTTGTTCTCCATTGGCCCTTTTTTCAATTATAAAGGAATTCCCAATACTATTCTAGCATGTCCAAAGGTCAGTTGTCAATCTCCTCTCCGGTCCAGCTGGTGAATCTGGGAATCTTGAGGCAATGTTACAACTGCCTCATGTACACAGACAACCCTCTCCTCCACCCAACAAATTTCAACACATGTGAGAGATGCAACCATATAGCCAAACTGGAGGCTAAGCTCTCTCAACTCAGTATTGGCATAACCAGTCAGGAGGAGAAGGAAACCACACTCACTACGATTCCAGTCTCACATAGACCTACCACGACAGCAAACCAAACACAAACACACAAAAACATACTCGGAGGCTCTAAATAAAACTCGCCTAAGCAGCAGAGACCTCCAAAGCAGACACCCAAGCAACTGCTACCCCAAAACAAAACACGTGCAACACATAGCTCACAATGCCAGTGTGCCAAACAGTCACAGCCCTTAAGGCTAAACAACTCACCTGATACACTTGTAATAGGTGACAATCGTCAGGCACACTGATGTCCCCGCTCACCAGGCTGAACAAGGAGAAGGTTATGGTGAGCTTCCTGTCGGGCGCTAGGATCCGCCACATAACACAAGCACTCAGGTCACTCCAAGGCAAGTACAAATATGACTCGGACATTGTCCATGCTGGTGTGAATGACCTGAGACGTACCTCCCTGGATTACATGAAGAGACATAGAGGAGCTCTCTGATCATGAAGCCCAGGCCGGTATGACCCTGACCTGGAGTAGCATCTTACCCTCACCAAGAATGATGCCACAATATGTAGACAAGATGATCAATTTCAACAATTGGCTTAAGTATTGGTGTCATTCAAAGGGGATCCAATGCCTGTCAGCCTGGGATGACATGCTCGACAAGCCACGATGCTTCGCTAGGGACAGCTTGCACCTGTCACCCCTGGGCTTTCGGATATTGGCAAAGGCTCTTGCTTCCCCCATAGTGCCTTTTTTAGGCAAGGCTCAAAAGACAAACCCACCTCCATAGGTATCACAAGGGATAAGAAACTAAGAGTAATGCTACTCAACGTCAGAATTCTAAACCTCAAGATGCACACACTCGAAACTCTCCTTAGCATGGAGAACATCAATATCTGTGCAGTAACAGAAACCTGGTTCAAGGCTCCTGAGAGCACCCCAACACTACCAGGTTATACCTCATACCATGCTTTTCGGCCCCAAAACTTGGACCGAACCACAAAAGGAGGGGGAGTATCAATATTCATCAAAGATACCCAACACCTCCAGGTTGGTGGCACAGCACGGAGCATCAGAGACTATCCATGTGCAACTAACAGTAGGTAAAACTGCCTTCCAGTTTATAGCCTGCTACAGACCACCCTCCCAAACCCAGGAACCCCATTCGGCCTTCTTAAGAACACTGAAAAATATGAAGGTCTTTCCAAACACCATTATATTGGGCGACTTCAACTACCCAAACATAGACTGGGAGCATTACTCTAGCTCCAACATCCTAGCCCAAAGGTTCCTAGAATTTATAAACTCAAATGCTATGGAACAACTTGTTACCACTCCCACAAGAGGGGAAAACATACTGGACCTGATCATCACAAACATGAGGACGCTATACTCCAGACCAGAAGTGTATCCCTCACTGGTAAGATCAGACCATAAACTAATCTCACAGGATATTCACATCCCGACCCCACCCACTGCCCAGAAAACCACAGTTAAAAACTTCTCTAAAGCAAATTTCACACTCCTCAAAACCGAGGTGGAATCCTTCAAAGCCCCCGAGCCTGTGGAAAATATGGCCCAGACCGCAGAATCCTTTATAAACGCATTCTATGAACACCTTCAGGAATGCATGGATCTTGCAATCCCAAATAAAACCAAGACCCAATCCTCCAAAGGCAGACATCCTGTCTGGTGGACCCCAGCCATAAACAAACTATACAATAGAAGGAGGAAGCTACTACATGATAGAGCAAAATCCCAAAAAGTGAAGGCATCTCTGATCAGTATTAGCAAAAAACTATGGGAACTCATAAAATCGTCTAAGGCCAGCTTCGAGAGAAAAATTGTACAGGACACTAAGGATAATCACAAGGCTTTCTTTAGTTATGTTAGGAACCTGGGTGGGAATTCCTAGATATGCTCAGAATTAGTCCAAAATGACAAAAATGCATCGAGCCCACAGACATTGCCAACATGCTAGCTGACAGGTTCAGCGCAAACTCCCCTCCCCCTCTCCACCAAAAGGGCAAATATCTATCCCAGCAGAGTGCTGCCCCCCTGACATCTCAGATGCTCAGGTAAGAACCGCCCTCTCCAAAGCAAAAAACACAGCATCAATGGGACCAGACAGTGACCCGAGCAGCGTCCTACATGAACTCCAAGAAGATCTAAACCCAAACATAAAACTACTGTTCAATCTCAGCCTTATTACACGATATGTACCCAAAGAGTGGCATACAGCAACAGTGGTCCCACTCCACAAAGGTGGTGCCTCAACGGATCCTGGAAACTATCGCCCCATAGCCCCATAAGCCTGACTATCTTGGTCTGCAAAGCTATGGAAAGGATCATCATGGACCTCATAAATAAAGATATTGGGGACCTACAGACACTGGATCCTACCCAATTCGGCTTTGTTAGGGGCAGATCCTGCCTCTAAAACCTGGTTGATTTCTTTGAAACAGTCACCAAGGCCATTAACGAGGGGAAGGTGGTCCACATAGCCCACCTGGACCTCGCAAAAGCCTTTGATACAATACCCCACTCGGGCATTATAGATAAGCTCACCAGCTTAAATATAAACCCCTATGTCACTAGATGGGTTGCAAACTGGCTCAAGGACAGAACCCACATGGTTAGAATTGCTGGAGCCATGTCAGACTCCAAACCAGTTACAAGTGGCATCCCACAAGGCTCAGTCCTGGGCCTCTCTTGTTCGGTATATATTTCTCAGAGGTACAGGCCAACACGGAAGGACTGTGGCTGACCAAGTTCGCAGATGACTACAAACTGGGCACCATAATAGACTCTCCAGCCGACACAAGCATCCTCCAAAAGGGCCTCATAGAAACAGACAATTGGTGCCAGAGCCATGGCCTCAAGCTAAACGCCAAAAAGTATATAGTCATCCCCTTTGGCAAAAACAAAGTGCCCACAAATTACCACACAGGTGGTAATCCATTAAGTACAGAAGAAGTCATTAGGGACCCAAGTTGATAGCAATCTCTCATTTGACAACCACATGGCCAAAGTGGTTAGAAAAACATTTTATATAGCCCACCTAATCATGATGGGATTCACATCTAGATCAGGGGAGGTCATCGTGCCTCTTTACTCATCCCTCATCAGGCCCATAATTGAGTACAATGCCCCTTTTGGGATGTACCTTAACAGACACCTGCAACTGGAAAGACCCCAAAAGTACCTCACCAAGAGGATCAAAGGGCTCAAACAGATGCCATATATGCTGCCCGGTTAAAAAAACTCCAGCTCTACTCAGTGGCATACCGCCTGCTCAGAGGCGATCTGTGCCTGACGTATAAAGCCATGTCCAACCCAGAATTAATGGACATGCTGCACCTCAGAAAATCCAAATCCCATCGAGCTACACGCTTGAGAGACTTGAAGCTCAGCACTGAAATAAATAGGACATGCTGGAGGGACAGATTCATAACCCAGAGGCTCCCTTCACTCTGGAATAAAATCCCAGTCCAGGTTAGGCAGAGTCCCTCATTGACTCTCCAAGAGGAATCTTGATGAGTGGATGGGAGATCGTAGGTTTACCCTGGGTATCCCTTCTGTGTCACTGTTAAACAGAGGTACAGTATACTAACCTCGAAAAAGGGCATAGCAAAATTAATTTAAAATGGGTGGCAAAAGCCAAACACACTCTGGCTAGGCTTATAAATGCCCTAGGGCAGATAGCCTAGTATGAACCTATGAATCAAACTCCCCTATACCATGTATATCAGTTTTGCAGGAGAAAAGTGAGCATGTAAACCACCGCTGCTGCTTAGAATGGCTTGCTAGGGTCAGGTCCCTACATTCCCCCCAATGCAGGTCTGTAGCATCCAAGGGATGGTCACACAATAGGCCTTACAATGTCTGTCCATGCCTCTGCATGCAATATAACCCTGGCTCTGCTCTCCCTTTGTATGCAGCACTGCCATGGGATCCTCAGACTTTACTGGGAATTCTACCACAGGCATTGGCACACACTCCAACCCCAGCAAAGATGTGAACAAGCCCAAGCCTCATCATTCCTCCTCCCTCAACTGCTCCACCAGATGAAAAAGGACACAGCTTCTGCAACTGATGATCCATTTAGAATTTCTGTTAAAATATCAAACCACAACAAAGGAATGTATGTCCCATTACAAAATTACAGATACTTACTGCTGTATGTTCTTGCTCAGTTTCATCATGGATTATAAATCACAGCTTTAAGTTTTGTTTTGTATACATGGTTGAATTACTATTTTATTTTGTAGTATTCTGCAGCAGCAAAACTATCCTATTTAATCTTTACTGTGGATCACTTTTATATTGTCAATATTCACCAAGGCATTTGGTAGAATAAGATTTTATAATATTTATCTTCTGATCAAAGAATGTCCCACTTAAATGCCCTACATGCTAGATGGGTATACTTTATATTTAAATCAGAAGCATCTTGGACTTGTAGGAGATGAAAAATGGTATCTAAGCTTAGACAGTCTGCATACATGATGCAGCCAAGTTAAACATTAGGAATGTACTGCAATGATTCAACAGGCTTTTTTGCCACCAAATCACAGACACCAGGGCAGTGAAGCTGCAACCAGCTCCACATTTAAGTTTGTGTACTTACTGCTGCAGCATAATATAATCTACATTTAAAACTGGCTTATGTAACACAGCATAAAGTAAGCTTCTTTCCAGTCACGAGCATTAACTTCTCTGCAAATACAACAGATGTAGGGAACTCTGTAGATAAAGAAAACAAAACCATTACGTGGAAAATCATGAATCTGACACGCTGATCACAGGAAGCGAACAGAAGTGATTAACTGAAGAACAGCGAAAAAGTACAGGGTGGTAAACTAGAATGTGGAACTTCTTTGCTCCATACCACTGAAGCTGCAAACCTTAAAATGTGGTACAAGGACTCTTGATAAGTAGGTACATCCATAATCTAGGCACCTTTAGCAGCATATTTTTTTGATCATCAGATAACACAACTCTTCTCACTTCCAGTAGGATTTTGGGATACTAATCAAACAAGTTTAAAAACTTGACAAAGATGGTACAAAAATACATGCATATTATCAAACAGTGTAAAAATCTAAACACTTTAATGACTGGCATTGCAAAAGTAGACCTGACAATCATATTTCTGACCTTGAAAAAGGAACATGCAACACATGGGTCTCATACAAGACACGCAGTCAGCTTCCAAATCTTGTGAGCGGGAATTCAGAAAAATAATATGTGAAGACATAAATCAAATCTGAAAATAGGTGCATTGTATGAAAAGGTAAATCAAACCTGAAAATAGTAAGCACCTACACAGTGAAGATGCATGTTTTTTCCCTTCTGTTTCAGAGAATCAGATTGCCAGATCATGGGAGGATAGTCATACCAGCAGAAAGTTTCTCCTGACAAAACTGTCAAGGAAGAAAAACACTAGAGCATTTGTGGCTAATGATTATTCAGTGTACACCAGGCAGAAGAGACGCGAGCGCATCCTTGCAATCAGGGTATGTTCATGAGGTAGGTGTGATATTTAAGTTGCTATCTCCAGATGTCTTTAGCATACTTTTTCCCTAGAGGATAGGTAGCCCCATACAGGAAACATACAAGGCAGCAAATAACAGGATGAAAACTGGAGATGCTGATAACATTTCTGTTTAAATAACAGTTGATGTGGTCTCTTTCTGGAGTAGCAATATTTCTTGCACATCTCGCTGCTGATCTTTTTTCTATGCAGGATTAAAACGCAGCTGGAAAGGGTTTCTTATCCAGTTAGTGTTTGGATTATTTATGGTCTTTTTTTAAAAAAAAAAAAAAGAATAAATGTAGCCAATCCTAACAAGTAGTGGTTTATACATGTTTTATGAAGATGCCATTATGGTCAAAACAAAGAAAGATGCCATTACTGGTCAAAACAATGAAGGACAAAAAACAAATACTTAACCGCCATCAAACCTCCTAAAGTGAATGCAGCATTGTAGTACTTGCTATATGTTGATAACGCAATCTACTGTTTAAAGTCTGCAATTTACATTTTCTAGATTTTTCATTTTGGAAGTAATGTTATCATGACTTCCAGTGCAAATGTTTATGCCAAACAGGGAATATTAGCACCATGAATTAATAACACAAGTGTTACACAACAATTCCATGCTGCAGTGCACTTAACTTCATATCAAAGCTTTTTTTCCCTGTAATATCACCCAGTTGACATTTAGAGCCCAGAATCACTTCAGTATTAGTCATTTTCTCCTTGCACAGCTCATGATGGGCTCACCATTTTCTCATTTACAAATCTTGTATGGTTTCTTAAGTTTGTTTCAGCTTGGAGAACTTCCAAGATGGTAACACACTGATCAGAGTTCTCCCATTGTGAAAACAAATTTTGGAAAAAAGCCAGTAGAAGTCAAGTTTGGTGATGTTCAGTTACTAGTTAGAATCTACACCTGCCTGGAAATCGGAATTAAACAAATCTGGCAAAAGCAAATAAACTAGAAAAGAAAAACTAGCAGTTCAGGTTTTAGTTTCAATGCAGCATGTGTGTCCAGTAATCTAGAAGGGGGAAAAGATCAACGCATTCGGAGGTGTTTAAAGTGAGGAACTGAAGGAATAAAGTTAAATAGCAGGCTGAAAAGAATAGAAGGCCAAGTGGTATTTGACTGAGCTGATAAACTGCAGAAATTAGAGGTTGAACTTGCAAAGAATGGCTAAATGAGGCTTCCCAATAACCATTTAAACCAGATATTTTCTACTAGAATAGACTGCATTAAAATTTCTGTAGATACAAAAGCAATTGAACTAGTATTCCTCTGCATAATTTAATTCAAAGGGCACACTGTACTCCCCCAAGCTTGGCGTTGAGATAGCAGCCAAGACCTGTATTAGTAACAATGCAGTCATACCTGCTCTTGACAAAACTGTGGAAGGAGCAAATATTAAAAACCTGGTACAACAGACATTTTGCAGATGATTATTCCCTGCATACAAAGCAGAAGTGAACTTATTATTGCAATCAGAGAATGTCAAGAGGTACATGTGATATGCATGTAGCCCTAGCCAGAGATTTAGAAATTTTTTTCCTGAGAATCAGACATTTTTGGATACAGAACAGGGTTATGAGGAAATTAAGTTTTCCCAACAAAGACCAAGTAAAGAAGCTGAAAGAAGTCCGCTTCTCATTTAGTAGTGAGAAACCTGGGAACGCAAGTTGACTGTAGCCTAAACTTTGACCACCGCGTGTCTACTATGGTAAGGAAGGCATGCTACGTTGCGCACCTCATTAGAGAAAGCATTGCCCAAAGAGCAAAAAGGCCATAACTCCCCTGTACTCTACCCTCATCAGGCCTATAATAGAGTACAATGCTCCTTTTGATATCTAACTTACCAGGCACCTGCAGCAACTGAAGTCCTCTCAGATTTCTAACCAAGAAAATTCAGGGTCTCTAGCATGTAATACATTGACAGACTGAAGCCACTGTCAGTGTACTCAACAGCATAAAGACTACTTACAGGAGACTTGTGTTTGGCCTACAGAGCAATCCCAGATCCAGACCTAATGGAAATGCTGCACATCTGCAAGTCAAATAGGACAAGGGTCTCCCACTCTGGGACCTTAACCTAGCCTGTGACAAAAAAGACCTGCTGGACAGACGGACATGTCTCAGAGGTTGCAGCTCCTCTGGAATACGCTACCAATTCACAAACAGAGCCCCTTCTATGGCCCTGTTTAATTGTAGCCTGGATGACTATGGAAAAATGTAAATTTTTGCTGGGGATTTCACCTGTGACCTCAAGATATGGGCAGTCATTGCTAACTATGATCTCAAGTTTAGGCAAGATCCGTTATATTGTTTCTCTAGTATTATACTGGGTACTCATGGCTATGCTTATAAAGACGTTTGGGTCAATAGCAGAGTAACCACCTATGAACCTATTCTTCGACAATAGCAAAGTTCAGAGAGGGAACTTGCCAAATGAAACCTTTTCCATTGGGTCAAAGAAATATGACTGACCAGCAGAAAACAACCTAGTAGCTGACAAGAAAAATCAGGAATGTCCTAGACTTGAACCCAGAAACCAGTGTAGGGTGGGTCAAGATGAAGACTACCAGCTATAAAAATGAAAGTAAGAAATAAATCTAAGAACTGTAAGTGGACATTTCGGTAACATGCAGTTGTGACATGAGAACTGAGCTTCTGTAAGGAGTGGCCAAAAAAAGACTGGAAGTATGACTAAGACAAACTGATGGGAAAACTCAAAGCACCATTTCCCCACTGTTGTTCATGTTTAGAGGACAGTAAACTACAAGCTATATTGTAAAAGTATTTCTGTATAGTATACAAAGGTATTTTAAATGTGAAATGTGAAGAGGGGCTCACTGACTGCTGATTATACTAGTGATAAGCAACTACTTTTTGCTGGCTTGTAATGTATGCACAGTGCACACAGTAACCAGATTAAAACTGGATATGAGCAATGTAAATGTGATCTTGGGTCACTGGGCAAAGATTAAAGTGCACAGATTGTGTGCAGGTACTAAAACAATTAAACCTGTTTTACATGGGTAGATGTGTAGCTTAATTTTCTTAATTTATGCTGCAAGCAAGAGATTTTGTTTCTAAGAAAAAGCAGGACAGAAAATGGAAAACATGGAAAATCTGAAGATTTCCAGTATTTAAAAAAATAGTTTCTTGCATCACTTAAGCTATTCCTTTTCCCCATCAGCAAATGCAGCAGGAGAAGATGAGTCTACAGTGGAGGCAGGGAACCAAGAAGTTACTGAATAATATGCTCCGAGTCGCTTGTATAATGAGCATCGTGGTCAATAATTAAAGGGAAACTGACAAGCAATTCATAGGTAGGTACTAGGCTATTGGATCTAGGGCCTATATAAGCCTAGCCAAAAAGGTACCCTGACTTTCGATACCCAAGAAAATTATTTTCCTGTACCCCTGTCAAGAAGAGCCACAGAGGTGATCCCTGGGGTGAATTTCCTATTTCCCACCAATCATCAAGATTTTTCTTGAGTGCTAATGAGGAGTTTTGTTTGATACAGATAGGTAGTTTGTTCCAGAGTATGGGAAGTCTCTGGGTCAGGAATCTATCCCTCCAGCATGTTCTGTTTATTGTAGTGACAAGATTTAGGTCCCTAGAGCATGTAGCTCGGAGGGATTGGGATTTATTTAAGTGGAGCATGTCCAACAGCTCTGTGTTTGACATAGTTTTGTATGCTAGGCAGAGATAGCCTCTGAGTAGGCGATATGCGACAGAGTAAAGCTGGAGATTTTTTTTGAGACAGTTGGCATAGGGCATCTGTTTGAGGCCGGTAATCCTCTTTGTGGGGTATTTTTGCGGCCTTTTCAGTTGTTGCAGAGGTCTTGTGAGGTACATACCAAAATGGGCATTGTACTCTATAATGGGTCTAATGAGTTATGAGAAGAGGGGGAACAATGACCTTTTTTCCTGGATGATAAACCTTTTGTGATGAGGTGTGCCACGTAGAAGGATTTCCTGACTACTGTGGTGATGTGATCATCAAAGGAGAGACTACTGTCCACCTGTGTCCCAAGGTGTCATCACACTTTCAGTGTTAAGTAGACTACCACCTATGTGGTAGCTCATGGGTACAGAGTTTTTACCAAAGGGGATGACAATGCAGGACAATAGCAAACCAGGCATGTCCAAGGGTCAGCTTCCGGTGATTTCTCCTGTCCACCAAGTAAATCTGGGCATACTGGGGCAATGCATCAATTGACTCATACACAGAAACCCTCTCCTCCTACCACCAAACACTACAACCTGCAAGAAATGCATTTACATAGCCAAACTGGAAACAAAGCTCTCTCCACCCAAGATTGTGCTAGCCACTCAAGAGGAGAAAGTTAACACCTGCACTACACCTCAAGCAACACATAGCTCTTCTAAATCCACACTGCCAACACCCACACATAGCAACACTAAACCCACATATGTGGAGGCCCTTAACAGTAACCTGCCCAAGCAACAAGGACCTCCGAAGCTGAAACTCAAACTAACACCAATCACAACCAGTGTCACATAGCTCAATACCAGTGTGCCACACAACAGCCCCTAAGGCAAGACAACGTACCCAACACTTTAGTCATAGTTGACTATATAGTCAGACACACTGATGTCCCACTCACCAAACTATAGGAGAAAATTACAGTCAGCTGCCTGTCGGGTGCCAGGATCTACCACATACTGCATCCACTCAAGTCACTCCACAAGTACAAATATGACTCTGTCATCATCCATGTTGGAGTGAATGACTTGAGAAGTACCTCCCTGGACTACATGAAGAGAAACATGGAAAAGCTCTCGGATCATGTGGCCCAGACAAGTATGACCCTAGCCCCGAGTAGCATCCTGCCTTCGCCCAGAATGATACCACAGTACAAGGACAAAATGATTGACTTCAACAATTGTCTAAGCTTCTGGTGTCATTCAAAGGGGATCCAGTATCTGTCTGCCTGGGAGGACATATCGATAGACCATAATGCTTTGCCAGAGATGATCTGCACCTGTCACACCTGGGATTCAGGTTACTGGCTAAGGCTCTTGCCACCCCATAGTGCCTTTTTAGGCAACATTCAAAGGACAAAACCACCACCATAACAGGTACAAGCATGCAAAATCTGAAGGTAATGCTACTTTATGCTAGAAGTCTAAACCTCAAAATGCACTCTCTCGAGGCACTCCTAAAAATTGAGGACATCGATATCTGTACAGTAACAGACCTGGTTCAAGGCTCCAGAGAGCACCCCTGCAATACCAGGCTATAACTCTTACCACACTTTTCGGCCACCAAACAAGGACCGAAACACTAAAGGTGGAGGAGTGTCCAGATTCACAACACTAGGCTAGTTGCCCAACACAATGCATCTGAAGTTCTCCAGGTGCAACTAACACTAGGTAAGACTGCAGTCCAAATTGTAACTTGCTACAGATCCGCCACCATGCCCCAAGATTCTCACTACACCTTTCTAAACATACTGGAAAATATTAAGATACAACCAAACACCCTAATACTGGGTGATTTCAACTACCCTGCCATTAACTGGGAAAACTACTCTTGTACCAAGACCTTTGCCCAACGGTTCTTGGAATTCATAAATTCCAATGGCCTGGATCAACTAATCCTTAGTCCCACAAGGGGCTCCAATACCCTAGACCTGGTCATTACCAACATGGGAAATCGATGCTCCACACCTATGGTCATCCCCTCGTTGGTCAGGTCTGACCATAAGCTAATCACGCTTGACATCTACATCCCACCCCCACCCCCCCAGTAAGGAAACCTCTGTAAAAAACTTCTCCAAAGCCAACTTCATGACACCCATGCAGACAGGAACTGAAAGTTCGACTGCTGAATCCTACACTAAAGCACTGTGCGAGCACATCCCCTCGTGCATGTATCGCACCATCCCCAATAGAACCAAGATGCTCTTCTCCAAAAAAAAAAGGAAGCCAATCTGGTGGTCCCTTGCCATAAACAAACTTAAAAGGAAGAAACTGTTGCAGAAGAGAGGAAAATCCCAAGATGCAAAAAAACTCCCTTACCAGCCTCAGTAAGAAACTGAGATCCCTCAAAATCCTCAAAAGCTAGTTACGAAAATAAAATTGCCAAAGATTCCAGACAACCACAAGGCATTCTATAGCTATGTCAAGAATCTAAACGGCAATGCTCAGATCTGCTCTGAGCTACAACAGAATGGCATTACATATACTGATCCCACAGATATTGTCAATATCCTGGTAGATCAATTCAGTTCAAACTTCACCCCCCCTCTTACTCCCTAAAGGGCCCATCTTAATACCGAAAGATTGCCAAATTCCAGTAATAATGGCCACACAGGTATAAAAATGCACTCTCCAAAGCTAAGAATACAGCATCCATGGGTCAAGACAACATCCCAGGCTGTGTACTACATTAACTAAAAAATGAACTGGCACCTCACCTATGTGTCATGTTTAATCATTGCCTCACCTCAGGCTTCATGCCAGAGTGGCACACAGCTACAGTTATCCCACTCTCCAAGAGGGATCCACCTTGGACCCCAGGAACTACTGCCCCATCAGTCTGACGAGCCTGATCTGCAAGGCCATGGAACGTATTATCATGGAACTACTAAACAAAGACATTGGCAACCTTTAAACACTGGACCCCACGCAGTTTGGGATCATGAAGGGCCGATCTTCTCTTGAACCTGATCCACATCTTCAAATCAGTGTCCAGAGCCATGAACAAGGGTAAGGTGGTCCACACAGCCAATCTGGACCTCTCGCCAAGGCTATCGACACCATCCCCCAACTCTGGAATCCTAGATAAACATACTAAGCTGAGCATTAATCCCTATGTCACTCAATGGGTTGCCAACTGGCTTACTGACAGAACCCACACTGTAAAAGTAGCTAACTCCAAATCTAGCTCCAGACAAGTGGAGTACCTCAGGGTTCATTCCTGGGACCGCTCTTGTTTGGCATCTCCTTCTCTGAAGTACAGGCCAACACCAGGGGACTCTGGCTAACAAAGTTTGCAGATGACTGCAAACTGGGAGCCATTATTGAATTCCCAAATGATGTGGATATTCTACAAAAGGGCCTTACAGAAACAGATGCTTGGTGCCAAAGCCATGGGCTCAAGCTCAATGCCAAGATATGTATAGTTATCCCCTTTGGGAAAAAAAACATGTACCCGCAAATTACCACATAGGTGGCAGTACACTAAACACCGAAAGTGTGATGAGACCTGGGGACAAAGTGGAGAGTGGTCTCACCTTCGATAACCACATTGCCACAACAGTCAGGAAATCCTTCTGTGTGGCACACCATCATGAAGGGCCTTTCATCCAGAAAAAAAGGAGGTCATTGTCCCACTGTACTCATCCCTAATTAGACCCATTATAGAATACAATGCCCTGTTTGGTAATGTACCTCTCAAGCCATCTGCAACAACTGGAAAGGCCGCAGAAATACCGCACTAAAAGAATCACAGGCCTAAAGCAGATGCCCTATGCTGACGGTCTAAAAAAAAAAAAAACTCCACCTATACTCTGTCACATCATCTACTCGGAGGTGATCTCTGATTAACATACAAGGCCATGTCAAACTCAGAGCTGTTGGACATGCTACACAAAGAAATCCCAATCCCTCAGAGATGCACACACCAGGGATCTAAAGCTGGTCATCACAATGAACAAAACATGCTGGAAGGATAGGTTCCTGACCCAGAGACTTCCCAGACTCTGGAATAGACTGCCCATACATTTCAAGCAGAGCACTTCTTTGGCCCTCTTCAAAAAAAACCTTGATGACTGGATGGGAGATAGGGAATTCACCCCAGGGATCACGTCAGTCGCCCTGCTAGACAAGGGTTCAGGGAAGTAAATACTGTGGGAAGAAATAGCCAGGGAACTGTTATGGCTAGGTTTGTATAAGCCCTAGGGCTAATAGCCTAGTACCAACCTATGCACTTTTTGGCATTGAGCTTGAGGCCATGGCTTTGACACCAGGCATCTGTCTCCATCAGGCCCTTTTGTAGGATGTCCACATAGTTAGGAGTTTTGACTATGGCTCCTAATTTGCAGTTATCTATGAACTTAGTTAGCCAAAGACCTTGTGTGTTAGCCAGTACTTCAGAAAATTTGATACCAAACAGGAGATGACCCAGGACTGAACCCTGTAGTTCTCCACTTGTCACTGGTCTGAAGTCGGATTTGGAGTCTGCTACTTTCACAGTGTGGGTTCTGTCAGTGAGCCAGTTGGCAACTCATCTTGTGACATAGCGATTAACATCTAGTTTATTGAGTTTATCTATAATTCCAAAGGGGGAGATCTAGATAGGCTGTGTGAACCACATTACCCTCATATACAGTTTTGATGACTGCTTCAAAGAAGTCTATCAGGTTTACGAGACATGATCTGCCTTTTACAAACCCGAACTGGGTGGAGTCCAGAGTTTGGAGATTACCAATGTCTGTGCACAAGATCCATGAGGATATGTTCCATGGCCTTGAAGACCAGGCTTGTTAGGTTAATGGGCAGTAGTTCCCAGAGTCTGTGGTGGCTCCCCCTTTGTGGAGTGGGATAACAGTCACGGTGCGCCATTCAGTGGGCACAAAGCCTGAGGTGAGGCTATGATTGAACATGGTGCTTAGGTGGGGTGCCAGTTCATTCTGCAGTTCATGTAGAACACAGCCTGAGATGTTGTCAGGTCCCATGGATGCTGTGTTCTTGGCTTTGGAAAGTGTGGTGTTTACCTGTGCAGCTGTGATTACAGGAACTTTGCATTCTTCCGGTATAGAGATGGGTCCTTTAGGGGGTGAGGGGGGTAAAGATAGCACTGAACCTATCTGCCAGGATGTTGGCAATATCAGTTGGTTCTGTATATATTTAGTGCCATTGTGCTGTAACTCAGAGCAGATCAGAGTGTTGCCACTGAGATTCTTGACATAGCTATAGAATGCTTTGTGGTTGTCTTTAGAATCGGTGGCAATTTTATTTTCATAACTAGCTTTGGAGGATTTTATGAGGGATCTTAGCTTCTTACTGAGGCTGACCAGGGAGTTCCTCCAATCATGGGATTTTACTTTTTTTTGCAACAGTTTTTTTCTTCTGTTGTAGACTTTGTTTATGGCAGAAGACCACCAGACTGGCTTCCTTTTTTTGGAGGATAGCATCTTGGTTCTGTTAGGGATAGCATGATCCATGCACTCGTGCAAATGCTTATAAAAGTGCATTTGTGTAGGATTCAGTGGTCGTATCTCTATTGTCCGTCCGCATGGGTGTCGTGAAGTTTGCCACTTCTGTCTTAAGTGTGAAGTTGGCTTTGGAGAAATTTTTTATGGTTGTTTCCCTAATGGGTGGTGGGGGCGGGATGCAGATGTCTAGGATGATTAGCTTGTGGTCGGAACGGACCAACAAGGAATTGACCTCTGGTGTGGAACACTGGTCACCCATGGTGGTAATGACCAGGTCTGGGATATTGCTGCCCCTGGTGGGGGTGTGGATAAGTTGATCCAAGGCACTGGAATTTATGAATTCCAGAAAACGTTGCACAAGAGTTGGTACACAAGTAGTTTTCCCAGTTAATGGTGGGGTAGTTGAAAATCGCCCATTATTAGGATGTTGGGTTGTACCCTAATATTTTCCAGTGCATCAAGAAATGAGTGGGAATCCTCGGGCATGGTGGGGGATCTGCAACAAGTTACAATTTGGATTGCAATCTTGCCCAGTTAGTTGCACTTGGATAATCTCGGATGCATTATGCTGAGCAACTAGCCTGGAGGTGTGGATATCCTTAATGAATATGGACATGTCTCCACCTTTAGTGTTTCGGTCCAGGTTAGGTGGCCAAAAGGTGTGGTATAAATTATAGCCTGGTAATAAAGGGGTGCTCTCTGGAGCCTTGAACCAAGTCTCTGTCACTGCACAGATGTCAATTTTCTCCATTTTAAGGAGTGCCTCGAGTGAATGAATTTTGAGGTTTAGACTTCTAGCATTTATTAGCATTACCCTCAGATTTTGTTTGCTTGTACCTGTTAAGGTGGTGAATTTGTCATTTGAACCTTGCCTATAAAAGGCACTAGAGAGGTGGCAAGAGCCTTAACCAGTATCCGGTATCCCAAGGGTGACAGGTGCAGGCCATCTCTAGCAAAGCATCGTGGTCTGTTGATCATGTCATCCCAGGCAAACAGGTACTGGATCCCCTTAGAATGACACCAGAAGCTTAGCCGATTGTAGAAGTCAATCATTTTGTCCTTGTACTGTGGTATCATTCTGGGTAATGGCAGGATGCTACTCAGGGCTAGGGCCATACCTGCCTGGGCTACAAGATCAGAGAGCTCCTCCATGTCTCTTTTCATGTAGTCCAGGGAAGTACGTCTCAAGTCATTCACACCAACATGGACAATGAGAGTCATATTTGTACTTGCTGTGGCGTGACCTGAGTGCGTGCATTATGTGGAAGATCCTGGCACCCGATAGGCAGCTGACAGTAACTTTCTCCTGGTTTAGCCTGGTAAGTGGAACATCAGTGTGCCTGACTATAGTCACCTATGACTAGAATGTTTGGTACGTTGTTATGCCTTATGGTCTGTGTTTGAGTGGCACACAGAGTTTGTGGGCTATGTGCCATTTGGGCTGTGTTTGGGGGTGGTGGAGGTTGCTTGTGTTTCTGCTTTGGAGGTCTCTGTTGCTTGAGCATATTTTTGAGAGCCTCCGCGAATGTAGGTGTGTGTTCCGTGTTGGTGTGTGTGTGTTTTGGTGGTGTAGGTTTTGAGGGACTGTGTGATGAGTGTGGTATGATGCAAGTGTTTACCTTCTCCTCTTGACTGCCTAGCCCAGTCTTGGGTGCAGACAGCTTTGCTTCCAGTTTGGCTATTAAGTGCATCTCTCACAGGTTGTAGTGTTGGGTGGTAGGAGGGGAGGGTTGTCTGTGTACATGAGGCAATTGCTTCATTGACCCAAGACTGAAAATAAATCAAAGTTTGATGCTGAGAGAAGTAAATGCCATCACAAGTAGTTGCATCCCTTGCATCCTTAGTACTTCGATAATAAATTAAATCATACACTGTATATATTTAAGTGCGGCCAATGCACTTGAGGCTAAAAATCTGTTAAGAGAGCACATAAGCTGTTTTTCATATCAGGAAGGGAGCAAGAGATGGGACAAGGATAGATGGTATCTGTTCAAGGGGGACACTGGTACCAGCATGTAGTTTCAGTGCAATTAATCCAAAATTTAGAACAGGTAAAGTCTATGGATGCAAATGCTTGTATCAATTGCCCCTATATAAAAGGTCAACTTCTTTTTGTAAAGTGTATATACTTGTATTTGGTCTGAGATAAATGGGTTTGGCATTTCAAAATGTGTTTAGCTTAGAATATTTTTACTGAAGCAAAAAAAAATCTGAAAGTGTAATATAGCTTCAAACAGATGCCAAGCAGTGAATGGACACAAAATTACCATGCCAAGCATTACTATGTGCATGCAAGTTGCAAGAATAGCTAAACTCACACAGACTGTGTGAAAAGTAATAGCTTCTTTAATCCGAACTATTGCCTTATCAATTTTATCATGAAATATCAATGGTACTGCAAGCAAAAAGCAGGCAGTACAGAATTATATTAAGTTTAGAATGGAAACAGTGTTACAGGAGACATTTGGTTAAAAAAATGAGCATGTGAATTTGGCAAAGAAAAGTCTTCAGAATGGATATTAAACAGCATCAGGGGAAAAGGGGGTAAATTACACTGATTGCGAGAAGAGCTCCAACAGTGACAGAAGAGAAGGGGAAAAAGACAATGATAGACTTGTGGCAATAAAAATAAAAAATAAATAAAATAAATGAGTTAGTGGCAAGAAATGAGTATGACACTGGCATGTTATTTATATCTCATCTAAAACTATTATGAAGAGGGAGAAATTAGCTTTTGGCAGAAAATATTGCTTATGGATGACAATGGGAATCTTAATTTGCAATAGTAACGATGCATTAGACGACCTAGAAGGAAAACTTAACACATGGTTAGATTTCTGAAGAAATATGAAAATATTTAGAATGGAAGAAGCAAATTTACTAACACTACCTCAGCCAAGGTACAAACATTAAACTAGACTGGACAGAAATTACATTTGATAGGAGCACAGGTATTTAAAAAGTTTTGAAATGGATCCAGTAACTTTCAGATTATGCACAAATAAGACAAAGATGAAAGAAATGAGGACTATGGTGCTTTCCTACTTGCTTGTTAAACAGAAGACTTTAAGGAATGGGTAGTGGATATGATTCAAGAGTTAAAGAAAGCCACTTTAGAAGGGATAGCCAGGAAGCTTTTAAAACATGGTACAAATAAAACAAATATAAGAACATAATACGAAGTAGTTGGAGGTTATTGCTAATGGTTTAAGAACTGCTGAAAGAGAATTGCACTGAACAATTACTGAAATCCAAAGGTAAAAAAGGGAGTATTTGGATAATATGCACGAGTCTAGAAAAGCTGCTATTAAACAATATTTGATAATTCCAGAGCACAAGAACTGTTAGCACAACTTTGGTAGCAAAAGGTTGAGTTGCTGTCAGACTTGGGGAGCTTACAAGACAACTAAAGGGTCCTACAGAATTGAGAGAGGTTTTAGAAACTCGATGCACATCTGTATAAAGCAGACAAATGGAGAACCAAGAAAAGGCAGACATCTATGGATGAATTAACAGAAGGAGACGGCTCAAGAATTAATAGCCAAGATAGAAAGGGATTGAAAAGAAAGTGTATACTCAACAGAGGAATCTCTAGAACAGAAGGCATTCCTGTGGGTATTTGGAAGTTAGGAGGAAAGAGTGATAAAGATCTAAGTTTTATTAAACAATATTTTAAAATGGTCAATCTTGGAAGAAAGTCGAGGGGGCTGTACTACTTGAGATTAAACAGCCTTCAGACCTAGCATTATACAAGGCTATTTCAAATTATAAACCAGGATTATAAATGTGTCTATACTAGCTAGAAAAATGGCAAAGGTGTTTCCAAAACTGATCTGGATCACTGCGGTTTTCTGGAGGGGGGGCAAATATTTGGCAACAGTGACAGAACAAAAATGACCAAGACAGAAGCAAAGTTTGCGAAAACCCCTCTAGTGTTGGTGGGCCTTGAGGCAGAGAAGCTATTTGATAACTGGGAGTTTGAGTAGGGTTAATGGTAGCATTTGTATTACCAAATTAATAGGGCTAATTAGGAGGACATATGAAGAGTCAGAAGCAAGAATTAAGGTGTGAAGGTTCCGTCTCTTATAAGGTGTGTTTGACCAGAGGAACCAAAGCAAGGGTGCCCTCTTTCCATCTTATTTGCTTTAGACTTGCTGTCGCTTGCAAAGAAAATAATGGCCTCTCAAATTCAATTTTATAACTGGTATGGAAATCAAGAAAATTTAGCTTTATTTGCACATATTTCGTACTTGATAAATCAAGGAGAAAGACAGTTCAGTATTGTAGGACATTTTGAGACAGTTTCATGTCTTTTCAGGATACAAAATAAAGATAAATCAAAGGTTATAGATGAAAAATGTGTGCTCACACATTGATTGGTTCAGCAATACCCCTATCAGTGGGAGGTGGATGGATTAAAAAGAATTACATTATGGATTTGTGGAAAGACAGTAAAAGCTGAAAACTGGAATTAAAGTTGGCAGCTCTTTATTATGGATAGTGTGATAAGTGAAAGTGGTTATAGTCCCTTTAGTTTTAAAGACATTCCACTCACCCATCCACCAGGGGAGACGTTGTGGATCATACTAAAGGGCTGAAGGAATAGGACAGGAAAACAGGAAAGAACTAAGTGTGAAAAGTTTTCTCCCCATAGGACAAGGTGGTATAGATTACCCAATTTGAAGAGATACTCAAGCTCTGCAGTTGCTGTTCATATACAACACAAGCAGGAAGTTACAAATCAAACTGGAAAGGCAAGATAAAGAGTGAGAGTTAACGAAATGAAGAGGGGAGAGAAAGTGAGTGATTTTGGATTCAGTCCCTTAGGGAGCAACCACACAAAGTATTCAGAGCCAGAACAGGAATTGAAAAAGGAGATTTTACCAAGAGATGACAAAGCAGAAGTACAGAAAATAGGCAAGACAGGGTTGGAATTTATTGGAGAAAATTAGCAGGGGATCCAAGGGAATTGGAGCAAATAACTATGGTGGAAAAGGTAAGAGTGGGATGAGACCAATAAGAAGTCCAGACACCAGTTTAGAGATGGCCTTCCCTACTCAGGAGAAATCCTTAAAATCCTTCACATGAGATGTTAAACAGAGGTCCCATCTGCTTAAGTCGGTGGTAGCTCATGTGGTTGTACAGTATTCCCACAACACTTATCAAAAAAAGTATAGCTAATTAACTTTATTGCAACAACTTTGAATTACATGACAGTCTATTTCAAATATATAAACTGCTGTTGTACAAAAGATAGTTTCCAAACAAGTATGTTCCATGTCCCATATTTTATGTAATACCTTATATCTGGCACATCAAATTCTCCAAAATGTATAAATTCATGTAAAGGTTTCAGATAATGCACAGTAAGTCTTCCAGTACCATAAACTAAATCACTAGTTAAATCTCAGACATACAATTAGCATTCATATTTTCAAGATATTCCAAATTTCTTTAGACAAACAGGATAGGAGGACTGCTTGGACCCACATGGGTAGGCCACAGAGAATAAGGGAAAGGCCATTCTAGATTTTAGTCTGGTAAATGGTTGTAAACTGCTTAATGGTAGCCAATACATGGTTCAGCAAGAGAAGATCACAAAATTGCATACGAGTAGCCAACATGAAACACACACAGACTTCCTCCTCGTTAGGAAAGAGCACTGAGGTAGAATCAAGGATTACAAAGTCATCCCCAGTGAAACAGTCTGTCGACAGCATAAACCAATGGTTGCCACAGTCAGCTACAAAAGCAGTAGTCAGAAGACTCAAGGTCAGAGATCAGGCTGAAGACCTGGAAACTGGCTGGTGAGGAGTTATTACCCAAGGTTTTAGCATCTCAAGAAGAGGGGGAAATAGGTGGAGATGTTTTGAGGCACTGCTTTTCCTCATGTGTGAGGACTATACAACAGATATGCGGCCAAGCCAGGTACGGAAATAAAGAACAAAAGGAAAGGTAGTGGTGAAATGCAAAAGTCCAAGAAGTCTTCAAAAAAAGAAGAGTGCAGGAAAAAGTAAGAGATAGAAAAGACTGGTCCGGCTAAGAAGGAATACTGAATGGCTAGGCTGAGAGAGACATTGAAATAGCAAAGAACAAGGCAGAGGCGGTCTTTCAGCTCTTGGAAAGTGACTCAATAGATGGCAGTAAAACTCCATTTGTTGCAAGACAAAGAAAGATAAAGAGCTAGTCACCCTTCATAAGGGATGCCAGCAACAGCCAGTTTACCAGTCCACAGGGCAAAGGCAGATGGAAAGGAGTACTTTCAGTATCATCTGAATGCAGAAAACCCCACAGAAGGCACACTGCCCCAGAAAAAGCTTATGATGGAAGAAACAAATGACGCAAGCCTAGAAGTAGGGACACCACCAAGAAAACTGAAGTCAAGGGAAAGCAGCAGGCTTAGATGATGGTCACAGCAGATATGATAGATATGTTGGATGAGACAGGAGGAGAATGGCTCCTGAGGGTTACTCATAGCAGTATAGAGAGAGACGCATATCCCAAATGACTGGAGAATAAGCATACTACTGACAATGTCAAGAAGAAAGGGGACATCTGTAACTGTAGGCAGTAATCCATGAAAGTACTGATAAATGCAGACATGCAGTAGAAAGTAAGATGGGAGATGAATACAAATTCTGACCAGGCTGCAGCACAACCAATCTGATGTTGGCAGCTTGAGATAGTTAAGAACCTAGAGATGAGGAAGGAGTCCAACAGGACATTCCTAGATTTGGATAAAGCATATGACAAAATTCCAAGAAAGCTGATTTGGGCAGTCCTGTGGTGGTTTCAAGTCCCAGAAACATTGGTAGAATTGGTAAAAACTATGTACAAAGATTCAATGACTCAAGTATGAACAGTGTTCAGTCTCACATAAGGGTTCCCAGTAGGAATGGTTTGCATCAGGGTTCAAGCTCTGATCCCACTGCTATTCATACTGGTAATGGACTACATTAACAAATAGATTAGAGAGGATAGATGTTGCTATATGCAGATATGGCACTACAGGCCAAATTTGAGCAAGAACTTCAGCAAAGGATAGGGGAATGGAATACAAAACTGAAGGCACATGGGATGGAAGTGAGTATAGATAAGACAGCTATAATGGCAGCAAAGGGGAAAAAAATCAGAAAAAGCTCAGAATTAAAATAGAAGGGAAAACCGAATAGTTCAGCAGCTTCAAGTGGTAGGAGTGGTTGGGGAGAAGAGAAGTCTGAACGAGGAAGTCAATGCTAGAAATCAGAGGGGCTGCAGCCAAATGTCACAAAGAGTCATGGGTAGTATGACTGGAATGTCAAAGCTACTGAAAAGCAAGGTGTACAAAACAGTGTTGTGACCAGTACTACCACCTGGTACAGAAACCTGGGCAGTGAGGGCAGAGCAGGTAAGGAAGGTACAGGTAATGGAAATGAAATGCCAGAGACTGGTGGCAGGATACACACTGGGAGACTGACTATGAAAGGAAGACATCTGAAGTTGAAGTAGCTTCGAATGTGAAAAAGGACAGAGCAGATTATGTTGTTTTTAGGCACATGTGCAAAAAAGCAGAAGACAGTATGAGGTGACTATTTGGAACAAACAAAGCAAGAGGAAACAAAAATGTCCAGCAATAGGTGGGATGGATTGTGTGACAGAAGACCTGCGACAGTCAGGCATGATCTAAGGAAGGAGGAAGGAAAGGGGTATTAAAATCAAGAATGATGGCAACAGGAGATAACATTGCAACCATGTGTAGAAAATGGGGGGGTCATGAGGATTCCAAAAATCTTCAGGTCTCTTACATTTAAGAAAAACATGGTCAATAGTTTTCTAGTAGGTCAAAAAGCAATACCTTTAATTGATGCGTTTATACAATATTGATGCTTTAACAAGTAATTTTTATGTCCTAAATGCCAGAAAAAAATCCTGCATAAATCTTGTCAGTCTCTGTTTTGTACATAACCATCTTAAAATCAAACTGCTCAATTCCCAACTAAGATCACAAAATGTCTTCATTACTACACCATCCCAAAGTAACCATGTTACAGATAAGTGAAAATTAAAACTTTTCTTCTTCTGCGGACCATGATTTGTTTCCATCTGTGGATCACGATTTGTTTCAATCTAATCTAATAATTGCCCATAATATATAGTCAAGTAAAGCTTGAAAATGCATAACCTTCAATGACTATATAAATATCAATAACTTAGCAAGATGGTAAGTAACATATGATAGATACAGTCCTAAGACTTGTATTAAATTCTTTTAATGGAGTTTAAATTGTTGCCCAAATACCAAAAAAGAAAATATTTAATGTCTATTCTCCAATATTTCTGAAAGCATCCAAGCCTAAGCTTTAACAACTTCTTAATGTAACTTAAGTTTTCAGCAACTGGAAGTACTTCCTATAAGTTATTCTAAGTACATTTTTGAAATTTACTCAACATAAGTTGTGAAGTATGTCTTTGCATTGTTTACAACCAATGTCCATAGAACCAAATTGTATTCCTTATACAGAAATGGTATCCTTTTCAAAAAATAAATCCAGTCTCTTCACAATTAATACGCAATTGTTAATTTCAGTGTTTGTTTTCAGTGTTTGTTTCACAGTATTTAATTATCAAAAACTTAGTTGTATCAGTATACATCAGAATATATCAGCAACGTTTAAAAATTCAACCATATTGTAGACATCTGAATGTTAACTTGATATACCACTGTAATCAAGGATGTGCCAAAGAAACAGCATACCTAATGGCCACTCTTATATCCCACTCTATATATGTATTAATCCACACACAGCACCATAAACTGATAGTGTAATCTGCAACAGCAATCCACATTCATGACAATATATTCATCTCACATACTATTGCACAGTCCACAATATTCCAGACACATTCAAGTTACCAGTTAGTCCCCGTTTTGTGATGGCAAGTGGGGTGCCAGTGTTTCATTCATAGATTGGTACTAGGCTATTGGCCCTAATGCCTATACAAGCCTAGCCATAACAATTCCCTGGATATTTCTTCCCACAATATTTACTTCCCTGGATCCCTTGTCCAGCAGGGTGACTGACATGATCCCCGGGGTGAATTTTCTATCTCCCACCCAATCAAGGTTCCTTTTCAAGAGGTCCAAGGAGGCGCTCTGATTGACATGTATGGGCAGTCTATTCCAGAGTATGGGGAGTCTCTGGGTCAGGAAGCTATCTCTCCAGCATGTTTTGTTCATTGTGATGACAAGGTTTAGATCCCTGGAGCGTGTGACTCTGAGAGATTGGGATTTCTTTAAGTGGAGCATGTCCAACAGCTCAGGGTTTGACATGGCCTTGTATGTTGAGCAGAGATTGCCTCGGAGTAGACGATATGCCACAGAGTATAGCTGGATTTTTTGTTAGACGGTCAGCATATGGCATCTGCTTTAGGCCTGTGATTCTTTTAGTGAGGTATTTCTGCAGCCTTTTAGTGAGGTATTTCTGCAGCCTTTCCAGATGTTGCAGATGTCTTGCAAAGTACATATCAAATGGGGCGTTACACTCTATAATGGGTTTAATGAGGGATGAGTACAGTGGGACAATGGCCTCCTTTTTCCTGGATGAAAAGCTCTTGGTGATGAGGTGTGCCACATAGGATTTCCGGACGGTAGTGGCGATGTGGTTATCAAAGGTGAGACCACTGTCCACCTGTGTCCCTAAGTCTCTCATTACACTTTGTGTTTAGTGTACTGCCACCTATGTGGTAATTCATGGGTACATGTTATTTCCCAAAGGGGATAACTATACATTTCATGCCATTAAGCTTGAGCCCATGGCTCTGGCACCAAGCATCTGTTTCTGTTAAGGCCCTTTTGTAGAGTATCCACATCATTTGAGGATTCAATAATGGCTCCCAGTTGGAAGTTACCTGTGAACTTTGTTAACCAGAGTCCCTTAGTGTTGGCCTGTACTTCAGAGAAGTAGATGATGCCAAACAAGAGCGGTCCCCATGACTGAACCCCGAGGTACTCCACTTGTCTGGAGCTGGATTTGTGGTCGGCTACTTTTGCAGTCTGGGTTCTGTCAGTAAGCCAGTTGTCAACCCATCAAGTGACGTAGGGATTTATGCCCAGCTTAGTAAGTTTATCTATGATTCTAGAGTGGGAGGATGGTGTTGAAAGCCTTGAAAAGGTCCCGATAGGCTATGTGGACAGTCTTACCCTTGTCCAACACTCTAGAGAGTGATTTAAGAAGTCAATCAGGTTCAGGAGACAAGATCGGCCCTTCACAAACCCAAACTGAGTGAGGTCCAGTGTTTGAAGGTTGCCAATGTCTTTGTTTATAAGTTCCATGATAATGCGTTCCATGCCCTTGCAGATCAGGCTCATCAGACTGATGGGACTGTAGTTCCTGGGATCCAAAGTGGATCCCCCCTTGTGGAATGGGATAACTGTAGCTGTGCACCACTCAGTGGGCACGAAGCCTGAGGTGAGGCTATGATTAAAACATGACACTTGGGTGAGGTGCCAGTTCATTTTATAGTTCATGTAGTACACAGCCAGGGATGTCATCTGGTCCCATGGATGCTGTATTCTTAGCTTTGGAGAGTGTGGTTTCTACCTGTGTGGCCGTGATTAACAGAATTTGGCAATCTTTTGGTATTGAGATGGGCCCTTTAGAGGGAGAGAGGGGGATGAAGTTGGCACTAAATTGGTCTGACAGGATATTGGCAATATCCTTGGGATCAGTATATTTAATGCCATTCTGTTGTAGCTCAGAGAAGATCTGAGCATTGCCATTTAGATTCTTGACATAACTATAGAATGCCTTGTGGTTGTCTTTGGAATCTTTGGCAATTTTATTTTCGTAACTAGCTTTTGAGGATTTTATGAGGGATCTCAGCTTCTTACGGAGGCTGGTAAGAGTTTTTTGCATTCTGGGATTTTCCTCTTTTCTGCAACAGTTTCTTCCTTATATTGTATAGTTTGTTTATGGCAGGGGACCACCAGATTGGCTTCCTTTTTTTGGAGGAGAGCATCTTGGTTCTATTTGGCATGGCACAATTAATGCATGAGTGGATGTGCTCGTACAGTGCCTTAGTGTAGGATTCAGCAGTCGAACTTTCAGATCTCGTCTGCATGGGTGTCATGAAGTTTGTCACTTCTGACTTGAGTAGCATGACGTTGGCTTTGGAGAAGTTTTTTATGGAGGTTTCCTTACTGGGGGGTTGGGGTGGGATGTGGATGTCAAGGGTGATTTGCTTACGGTTAGACCTGACCAATGAGAGGGTGACCACTGGTGTGGAGCATCTATCTCCCATGTTGGTAATGACCAGGTCTAGGATATTGGAGCCCCTGGTGGTACAATGGATTAGTTGATCCAGAGCATTGGAATTTATGAATTCCAAGAACCGTTGGGAAAAGGTGTTGGTACCAGAGTAGTTTTCCCAGTTAATGGCAGGGTATTTGAAATCACCCAGTATTAGGCTGTTTGGTTGTATCTTAATATTTTTCAGTATGTTTAGAAAGGTATAGTGAGAATCTTGGGGCATGGTGGGGGATCTGTAGCAAGCTACGATTTGGATTGCAATCTTACCTAGTATTAGTTGCACCTGGAGAATTTCAAATGCATTGTGTTGGGCAACTAGCCTGGAGGCGTGAATATCCTTGGTGAATATGGACACTCTTCCACCTTTAGTGTTTTGGTCTTGGTTTGATGGTCAAAACGTGTGGTAAGAGTTGTAGCCAGGTATTGCAGGGGTGGCTCTCTGGATCCTTGAACCAGGTCTCAGTTACTGCACAGATATCCATGTTCTCCATTTTTAGGAGTGCCTCGAGAGTGCATTTTGAGGTTTAGGCATAGAGTAGCATTGCCTTGATATTTTGCATGCTTGCATCTGTTACGGTGGTGGTTTGTCCCCTGAACCTTGCCTAAAAAAGGCACTATAGGGGTGTGGCAAGCGCTTTAGCTAGTAACCTGAATCCCAGGGGCGAGAGGTGCAGACCATCTCCGGGCAAAGCATCATGGTTTGTTGATAGTGTCTTCCCAGGCAGACAGATACTGGATCCCCTTTGAATGACACCAGAAGCTTAGCCAATTGTGGAAGTCAATCATTTTGTCCTTATACTGTGGTATCATTCTGGGTGAAGGCAGGATGCTACTCAGGGCTAGGGTCATACCTGCCTGGGCCACATGACCAGAGAGCTCTTCCGTATCACTCTCCATGTAGTCAAGGGAGGTACGTCTCAAATCATTCACTCCAACATGGACAATGACAGTTGAATTTGTACTTGTTGTGGAGTGACTTGAGTGCATGCGTTATGTGGCGGAACTTGGCACCCAACTGTAATTTTCTCCTTGTTCAGACTGGTGAGTGGAACATCAGTGTGCCTGACTATAGAGTCACCTATGACTAAAGTGTTGGGTACATGGTCTTGCCTTAGGGGCTGTTGTTGGGTGGCACACTGGTGTTGTGAGCTGTGTGTCACTTTGGTTCTGACTGGTGTTTGTTTGCGTTTCAGCTTCAGAAGTTCTTGTTGCTTGGGCAGGTTAATGTTACAGGCCTCCACATATGTGAGTTTAGTGTTACTATGTGTGGATGTTGATGGAGTGGGCTTTGAAGGGCTATGTGCTGCTTGAGGGGTAGTGCAGGTGTTAACCTTCTCCTCTTGACTGTCTAGCACAATCTTGGCTGGAGAGACCTTTGCTTCCAGTTTGGCTATTTAACTGCATCTCTCTCAGGTTGTAGTGTTGGATGGTAGAAGGAGAGGGTTGTCTGTGTACATGCAGTTGCTGCATTGCCCCAGTATGCCCAGATTCACCAGGTGGACAGGAAAAATCAATGGAAGCTGACCCTTGGGTATGCCTGTTTAGGTGCTTTTTTTGTAAAGTACAAGAGCTGTTTTCCCTTACCTTTGCAAGGTACTTTGCAATTATAGGCTGTTTAGTGCCTACAAATAATGTCTCCTTATTGACAAGGAGAGTTGAGTGCTTGTATCAGTTTGAGGCTTCCTATTGCTTTACAGCAGGTTCTAGAGCAAGTGCTAGTCACAGGGGTTCAGATTTTAGTTGTACTACTGAGAAACCAGCTAGTTCTAAGGGAAAACTTGAAGAGCAGACTTTCTGGCACCTGGAATAGTTTAACCATAGACCTGCGGTGCTGCACGATGCAAAAAAATGTGCACACACGTTTTTCAGCAAGAAAGTTGAAAGGGATAGAAATCAGCCCAAAAAGGCTAATAAATGTATGTTAATTTGAAGTCACAAGTAGTTTAATATGCCTCAGGTTATCCTAATTCTTTGTCTTTACCCATCCATATTAAAGAGGTAGCAATGAGAAGGCATCCACCAATACTCTACGATTAGCAATGTCAGAGGTGCGACAGGCAGTATACTCATGGATTTTATTCCCACACCAGGTGGATGGGCTGCTGACACTGCACATCAGCACAAGGGGGGGGGGGCTACCCTTCAGAGGAGATGTTAAAGAGGTCCCATCTACTTGAGCTGGTGATGGCTTAAGTGGATGTAGAAGATCCCACAGCACTTATTAAGAGAGTAGTGGAAGGTTCCCCAAGGACCTTGCCAATTTTCCTTTAGTACAAATACCAGCTCAGGTTTCACCAAAGAGAGTGACCACTTCAGAAGTGGGATTAACCTGGTCAACAAAAGGATAATAAAATAAAAAGTACCAGCGCATTAAAAAGACTAGTTAACTGGTGTATTTGCCAGTCTAACATTTTGTAATAAAAATAAGACAGCCCATCTTCTCCTGGGAAAGACCTGAATCAATCCTTCCCAAGGTCAGTTTCAATTCCATGGAAAAGGGTTTATCCTTTACTGTGTTATTCAAAATTCAGTAAACACATTTTACATCTGAGGAATTCTGTCATTTTTGTATAGTTCTTCACGAAGTACAACTCTGTCTTACATTGTGATACATCTGTGACTACAACCCCTTCAGTATTAACCATTGACATGACATTGTTTTAGCTATTACAAAAAACTGTAATATATCCTTAGTCTTATATCATGCTAGAGAGACATAGTGCTACTTTTTCTTAGCACAGTCCCCATAACTTTAACAAAAGTGTCTTTCCTAAAGTGTCATGTTCTTGCAATTCATTTCGATGTTGCTCACACACTCACTTCACCACTGGTCAAATGCCGTTTTTATTGTTAATTTTCTCTTTAAAGAAAACCTCCAGATTTGCATGGTGTCACCAAACTAATTTTCATGCAATATTTCATACAACTTAAAGTGGAAGGAGGACAAATAACTAAATAAAGGTAACGGGCAGAGGAGGCAAAGCAAAAGTCCGGACTGCAGGTTAGAGACTGCCTTCCTATCCGGGATTGATTTCAGAATAAAGGCAGAGAAAAGGATAGTGTGGTGCTAAGGGAAAGACTAGCGCTGATGGACTTTTCATTGGGGAAAATTAGTCGTGTATTCAAAATATTGCATAAGGACAAATCAGAAGATATTAGAAAATACAGGAGAGAGACTTGCATGGCAATTAAAAGAACAGTGGGAGGATATCTGTATGCAAAGTCCAGAAGGTTTAGGTTTTTGCTTGGAATTGTTTGCTAATGTACTGTTTTACCCAAAGCAGACGTCAGAGAATTTTTCATCGGGTAGATATCAAATGTTGGTGCGAGAAGAAAGCAGTTACTGGGAACTTTTTTTTTTGAAAGGGGGTGCATTAAGTTGGCAGATTTTAAAAATTCCCTACAGAGTATTTAATGTTGGAGTAACAAATGGCTGTAACCAAGGACATTTTGTGAGTTAGGACACAAGAGCAGAATTGCCAGGACAGAAGATTAAAGTTTAATGCTATTGGCTGCCAAGAAAGAAAATGGAAATCAAAATCTGAACCAACTGAACTGAACTGCTGAATTTTGTAAAGCAGATAAAAGAACTGGTGGTAGGATCTAAAGAAAAAGGAAGGAGCAACTAAAAGAATAACAATTTGTGGGAAAAATACATGCAGAATGATGTTCAGGAGAAATGAGATTTAAGGGAGGGCAACAACTGAGTAATGTAGGTAATTTTGCAGTGAATGGTAATCATACATTACGTTTCCTTTCTGAAATGAAAGGCAATGAAAACTGTTAATATGTTTAATTTTCTTTTAATTTGAGTATGCTTATGTCTCAAGTGATAAAATGTAGAGACCCAAAAACTCGTACATCTCCTGACACGTTTCTTTTACAACACTGTATGGACTTTAGCAAGCAGCTTCTCATCCCATCTCTCAGATATATAATATTGCATTTACCCACACAGCACACTTAAATTTTAACCCTCTCCATGTATTGCACCTTGCCTATCCATTAAAGCCATACAACCAGCCCACATTACTAACCTACAAAGTTAAATCAGCATAAATTTAACTTGCATTAAAAAATAAAAAAGATTCGCTGAACACTAGCATGAGTCACTGGCTTTAGATGAAATTCAGCTTCTATTGTTCTACAACCCTTAGATTGGGACATCCATTACCACATGAATGTTAAATTATCAACAAAAAATCTATAATATATATTATATACCAGACAATTAACACTGAAG
The DNA here is from genome assembly GCF_019279795.1 of Protopterus annectens. Taxonomy (NCBI): domain Eukaryota; kingdom Metazoa; phylum Chordata; order Ceratodontiformes; family Protopteridae; genus Protopterus; species Protopterus annectens. Next base: position 436,143,174 of record NC_056750.1, on the reverse strand, counting down.
AATTAGTTACCTTTTTATGTTATGACTGAATGATTATCTTACCATGTTAATACAGAGTCCCTGTAGGGGATGAACACCTTCTTCTTAGACTGTGACAATTCAGACAGGGCAGAAATTACTTTCCCCAGAGTCAGCAAAGACTTATTTATGCTTGCACCTTCCTGAAATTAATAATTTGAAAATAATGTAAAATATATCAACAGTTTTCAATGGGAAGATAGAATCACAACAGTTAATGTTTACAAAATGTACACAAATACAGCTTAGTTTACATCCTACTTCCAAGCAATGGTCATTGGATTATGCAAAGACAAAATTGTTCAAGTGAACAATGCATATCAGGCGGATATTACTCAAATGAAAATTCTACCTGTAAGAAAAGGTTTAGCATTATCAGAGTGAAAACTACAAAACATATGTATTCTGTTTTGTTTGACAGCAGAGAAAAAAAAAAAGAGGTTTCAAAAAACTGCTCACTAATATTTTACTTGAATGTAGTTTCAAATGGTAATGTTCACCTCTGACCCTCTTCAGACGCAACCTTTATGACTGGATGAGAAACCATAAATTTGTCGCAGGGGTTCCACCTTTGTCCATCACTGACAGGGGAGATGGGTGCTGACAGGTTTCTTTTTTTTTTTGGAATTAAACTCTTGGCTAGGGTTGTAAGGGCCCAGGCCCATTAGTGTAGTAATCTCCTATGATCCAATGCGGGAATCGGCCACAATTTTAATTCACACAAAGCAACTTCCCCAAAGTTAAAAACAGTCTTAAAAACTCTAACCTGAAATTTGTCAAGAAGTGCTTTCTATTAGTAGTAAGTGTCGAACTTGACTTCTTTAATATATATAAAAGTCAATCTATAACACTTACAAAGGGAAGAGGGCCATTGAAACAAGGTCAAAGTGCACCATGCATTGCCCTAGTTGTGAAGTGTTAATAGAAATTAATAAATGTATTTTCTCTTAAAAACGAACAAGGTCCTCCAATAGCACATAGTCTAGTCTCACAAAAATAATTTCCTCTTATTTTTGGGATAGAAAAAGTGCAGTGTCAGAAGTTTTACAATCAAAAAATGCTAATCATACTATCTGCTTAATACATGTTATGCCAGATTAAACCTGGATGTACATTATGAAAATGCAAATATTTTACAGAACCAATACGATGTTTAACCTACAACTTAATGGAGCAAATGCTTTGCCTCAGTATCTCTACACTATAAAATATAGTACAATATTAGGCCATAATAAGGAGGAAATATCAAGTTCTTCTACATACAGAACTGATGCATCTTAATTTGTATTTCTATAACGCCAATTACTTTTGACCTCAATTTATCCTATTACTTAATTTTATTTAAAGATATGGTCTAAGAATCATCTCCGTCATTTCCTCCTAGACACTTCTGAAGGAAAGTACTAAGTGCTTGCTAATGAGCTGACATTCTTTCTAATAACCAAAACAAGAACTCCAAACAATGCCATTGTAGGACATTTATTCATTTATAGCCTTTTCATCCAAAAGACTCAACCAAATCAGTTTAACAAAAAAAAAAAAAAAATCAAGTAATGCATTCAGCCAACTGATACAAGTACATGCAATATACACACAATTAGAGTTGCTGATTCTACAAGGTGCTGTAGTTCTTCCATATTCCTTTAATGTTAGACTAACAAAATCCATTTTTACAGAAACTGAATGGCTTTAAATTCAAGATGAGAAATTGAACACCAACATTTCTGTATAAAATGTACAAAAACATTAATCAGGAAAATGTCAGCAAATCAAAAATGTTGAATTAAAAGTATGTTCAAATACAGTATGTGCAAGATGTATAATTATATTCATGACAGCTCAAATTTAACAGTTAAAGGATAGGTATCATTCATAAAGGAGTTGTCTACCTGGCAAATCATCTTTCCCAATAGTTTTTACATTTCAGAAAATAGAGGCTGTACTATGTATACAACATTCAAAGGATGTTTTGCATTAAATTTTGAGACTATTTTTTAATTTGAAAAAGTACACATTGATTTCAAGGAGGGTCTTAGGAAACCACTGTGCAGACTCTGTGTTGGCTATTGGTCTACTATTTCTCCAGCTTTATGCAGACCCCCCAGCAGCTTCCTCTATTTTTAACAGACAATTACAGCAAAAAAATACTAAACCAGGTCAGGATCCAAAAAATATCAGGTGGCTCAACTGTTCCAAGATGCCCGACACAAGCTTACATGAGCAATGAATTAAGAGGTATGATCATTTAGTGATATATTGCCTCACAGTTGAAGGATGTAGGTTATTTTTCCCATGATGAATGGTCAGTACAAGTGTGAAGTCTATTTTCCCCCTTGCTTGTGTGAGCTTTTGGTACTGTTTAGTCCTCTCTCATAACACAAAACATACCAAGTAATTGGCTACAACAAATTGGCCATATTATGCATATTGTAAAATAATCACCCCTTTACCTTGTCCAGGGCATGGCTGGAAAATCTTCACAGACCAGCCACTTTACCCATTTAATTATTAATAGATTCAGAAAGATGGTTCAGTCAGGAAACCAAACAGGTAATTAGATGGGCTAGTATAAGACTACACTAAGTGATAGTGTTGCTTACTGTTGACACCACTTGCTCAACAAGACGCTGAAAACAAACTGACAATGCAATAATGATTTACTGGAAGGCCTAGCAACAAAAAGGAGGCTCAGTATTGCAGTCTTATGTAATTATAAACAAAAGAGAAAAAAATTGTGGACTTACAGTAGCTTCACAGAGCTCTCTCAATAGTACTTTACCAGGCACTCTAATGCAGTACATGTAGAAACAATTTCAGCTTCTGGAAATAACGGCGTGTACCAGTGAATCACACAGGTAACTCACGTGTCACAGCTAGAGACGATGCTCTCTGAACTTGCTAGTTCCATCTGAATTGGGTACTAAACTAACTGCTCATGCAGAGGATTTTTGTGGAAAAGCAAACACAATCTTGTCCAAGGAAAAGAGGAGGCATCAATCTTCAGGCCTACTTGGATGGAGTCCTGGAACAGAATCCTGCCAGTTAATTGCCTCTTCTCAGAGCAGACATCTACATAAAAGAACTACCTACAGAGGAATCAAATCTTTAAAAAAAAACCTCATCTAGTTGCAGTTTGTGAGGGTCTGCCCAGGTCTTGCTCAGTTTGTCTGCTACACAATTTTTCTTTGATGGAATGCAGGATGTCTGTAGAGTGAGATTATTCTGTGAAGCTATATCCAAACCTATTATGACTATTCTGCAAAGGGAATACAACCAGATCCCCCCTTCCAACTTGATACACCACATAACTGTCGCAATGTAACAACTTGAAGAGGTACCGGGAACAAAACATGAGTGCCTTGATCTGGGCAAGCATATCTATTTGTGCACTTGCATCTGTCTTTGGTCACACACACACTACACACACACACTACACACACTACACACACTACACACTACACACACACTACACACACTACACACACTACACACACTACACACACTACACACACTACACACACTACACACACTACACACACTACACACACTACACACACACACACACACACAGCACTTTTATCCCTCCTGAAACTGCTGTTCAGGCAAAGGCCCGGGAGTCAGTGGTGACTGCTTTGATAAAGATAGGGAGACTGGGGAATTTAAGGACATCTTTTGCCTCCACCAAATGACTTTTCTTTTGACAAAACTCAGCACTGGGATTTGAAAAGAAAGGTGGTTTGTGCAGGAACCAGAGAGTCTTCAGATACCACTGCATCTTTCATGGAGCTTTATCAAGGGTATCATTAGAATCATAGAAACCATGAGATCCAAAATCCTGAGATATTCCTTTGCAGTGACAGAAGTTAGGGTTGGTAAACCTTAGAAATATATCTAGATCCAGATCTATTTTTCCTGTGGAAGAAAAACTCTGAACTGGAGTTGTGTAGTTGACATCCCAGAAGCACAATCTTCTTTGAAGAAGTCAAAGACTTGAATGTTCACTTGGAATCACAGATTGCGTAAGAGATCTCTCACAACAGAGAGAAAGCGAGAGAGAGAGAGATTCCTGACACTTTGAAAAAGACTGCAAAAATAACTCATCCAAATATGGAAAAAAGTGGATACCCAGTGGCCTGCAATGAGCTATAATGGAAGCTAGACAATGAGCACTTGTGGTGCAGTGGATAGTGAAAAGGATAAGACAATTGACAATGAGATTGAGACAACTTTAAGAAACTTCTGAAGTCTGGATGAATAGAGATATGATAAGTCAATTTTAAGTCTAGTGTTGCCTCTTCCAAGTATCATGGTGACAGGTTGTGAAGTGACATTTAGAATTTGGGCACTACAACAAACAGGCTTAAGAAAGATCTATGACTGGTCTCCAAGCATTTTGTTTGGTACTAATATCCTTGAATAAAATCCTCTCCCATCCTGGGAAGGGGTAACTAGTTCTATCACTCCTTGAAACAGCATACGAAGAACCAGTGTAAACAAGAGGCTGATCTGGAGGATGAGGAATGAACCCCCTAGGCAAGGAGGATTCAGGTTTTCTGCAAGAAAAAAAGGGACAAGGGTGGAAGGGGGTCACAAGGTCTCAAATAGTCATTTGAGCTTGTTGTACTGTCTATCGTTTTGGGAGGTTTGAGGCTTTTTAGGGAACCCTCTGTCATTTCTTCTTGGACAACTGTTTACCTGTATTATTTTGTTGAGACTGTTTATTCTGCCTTTTGTCACAACTAGATGAGGAGTTAAAGTATCTCAGAAAATTTGGAAAAGGACTGAAAAATCTTAGATTTCCTGATCAGCAGTGATCAATGTGATGAATATCTTGATTATAGCAACTTCAAACCCTTCTTCAAACTTCTAAGGGCCCTAAATTCCCACAATGGGAATAGAGTTGCAGTACATAGATTGATCCTAGCATGGTTTACACTGCTGTCTACTAAGCACTTCATGATACAGTGTCAAGGCAGCTTTTACACTGTGAACTCTATCTAGGGGAGGAAAAAGGAGACCTGGACCAATTTTATAAATCTAACTTACTGTAATAAACATGTTTTCCATCTCAAGATTGCAGTATTTGTTACCAAACTGGAGCATCATCTCGATAAGCTTTTGTGTTAAATATTTAAGTACCAGTGTTTAGTGGCATCCACCACATGACTAACTTTACGATTTTTGAAAAGCAGGTAAAACACATTAAGAAAACCCTATATTGAACAAGTTTCAGTGTTGAAATGTATTATACATAATATGAAGACTACAGGTTTATTTTAAAGAGACAGTATACTTACTAAGACAAAAACCTGGTGCTATCAAAGAGATTGGGCCTGTGACTGACAGGGATGGAGCCTTGTCTATGCATGCAATGATATGGGTTTAATTAGCAGCAAAGGCACTGGAATAGCCAGTCATGGAGGGATGAGAGTCCACAGTTATCAGCTCACCCATCACAAGTGGAGCACAATGGTGGCATACCACCACAAGAGCTCCACCTTGGGAAAGTGGACTACTGTGGCTCCTGCAATCTGGAAATCAGAGAGCATAAACAAGCTACCAAGGAGTGCTCATGGTCCCTGGCTGAAAAATCACAGCTGCTCTGTATTTTCAGACAATTTAGTGGATACTGGAATATTTCCATAGTTCTAACCTTCCACTTCTGGTTTCTCAGGATAATGGTGGTAGAGGAAAATATACTAATAAGATAGAGGCAGGCTTGATAGCTGCAAGGGACACAAGTAAAAGTATTTTATTTTATATATACTGGAAAAAAAATAAATATTTAACCATGGTGAATAACAGAATAAGTATACAAATGCAATCAGCATTAGGAGAAGACCTATACTAATATACATTACAGTAGGTATATTAGGAAGTGAGGTATACAAGTGGAATAATTTGAGGACTTGTGTAATACATGGGCATAGCCACTTATTCTTTATGAGAGTTTTTAAAGTGAGAAGAAGTAGGGGCAGAAATCAGAGCAGGAGGGAGATTATTCCAGGTTCTAGCAATGGAGTGGGAGATTGGTGCTTTTCCTGCAGTATTGTTAGCCTAGCGATACAGAGGAAGGATTTGTCAGAAGATTGGCGAGGACGATTTGTATTATAGGTTCATAAGTAGGTACTAGGCTATTGGCCCTAGGGCCTATATAAACCTAGCCAAAAAGGCACCCTGGCTTTCAGCACCCAAGAAAATTATTTTCCTGTGCCTCTGTCGAGCAGAGCCACAGAGGTGATCCCCGGGGTGAATTTCCTATTTCCCATCCAATCAAGACTTTTCTTGAAGAGTGCTAATGAGGAGCTGTGATTGATATAGATAGGTAGTTTGTTCCAGAGTATTGGAAATCTCTGGGACAGGAATCTATCCCTCCAGCATGTTCCGTTTATTGTGATGACAAGGTTTAGGTCCCTAGAGCATGTAGCTCAGAGGGACTGGGATTTCTTTAAGTGGAGCATGTCCAACAGCTCTGGGTTTGACAGAGCTTTGTAATGTTAGGCAGAGATAGCCTCTGAGTAGGAGATATGCGACAGAGTAAAGCTAGAGTTTTTTGACATGGTCTGCGTAGGGCATCTGTTTGAGGTCGGTAACCCTCTTTGTGGAGTTATTTCTGCAGCCTTTCCAGTTGTTGCAGATGTCTTCTGAGGTACATACCAAAAGGGGCGGTGTACTCTATAATGGGTCTAATGAGTGACGAGTGGAGGGGAACAATGACCTCTTTTTTTCCTGGATGATAAACCTTTTGTGATGAGGTATGCCACATAGGATTTCCTGACTACTGTGGTGATGTGATTATCAAAGGAGAGACTACTGTCCACCTGTGGCCCAAGGTCTCCCTATTACACTTTCGGTGTTAAGTAGACTACCACCTATGCGGTAGCTCATGGGTACAGAGTTTTTACCAAAGGAGAGGACAACGCACTTTTTGGCATTGAGCTTGAGGCCATGGTTTTGACACCAGGCATCTGTCTCAGTGAGGCCCTTTTGTAGGATGTCCACATCATTAGGAGTTTTGATTATGGCTCCTAGTTTGCAGTCATCTGTGGACTTCATTAGCCAAAGACCTTCTGTGTTAGCCTGTACTTCAGAAAAGTAGATACCAAACAGGAGAATACCCAGGACTGAACCCTGTGGTACTCCACTTGTCACTGGTCTGAAGTCGGATTTGGAGTCTGCTACTTTCACAGTGTGGGTTCTGTCAGTGAGCCAGTTGGCAACCCATCTTGTAACATAGGGATTTATACCTAGTTTAGTGAGTTTATCTATAATTCCAGAGTGGGGGATGGTGTCAAAAGCCTTGGCACAATCTAGATAGGCTGTGTGAACCACCTTACCCTCATCTACGGCTTTGGTGAATGCTTCAAAGAAGTCTATCAGGTTTAGGAGACATGGTCTGCCTTTTACAAACCCGAACTGGGTGGGGTAAAGAGTTTGGAGATTACCAATGTCTTTGTTTATAAGTTCCATGATGATGCGTTCCATGGCCTTGCAGACCATTGTGTGCCATTCTGTGGGCACAAAGCCTGAGGTGAGGCTATGATTGAACATGGTGCTTAGGTGGTGTGCCTGTTCATTCTGTAGTTCATGAATAATGCAGCCTGGGATGTTAGGTCCCATGGATGCTGTGTTCTTGGCCTTGGAGAGTGTGTTTTTTAACCTGTGCAGCCGTGATTACAGAAACTTTGCATTCTTCCGATATAGAGATGTGCCCTTTAGGGGGTGAGAGGGCAGTAAAGTTACTGAACCTATCTGCAAGGATGTTGGCAATATCAGTTGGTTCTGTATATTTAGTGTCATTGTGCTGTAACTCAGAGCAGATCTGAGTGTTGCCATTGAGATTCTTGACATAGCTATATAGAATGCTTTGTGGATGTCTTTAGAATCAGTGGAGATTTATTTTCATAAACTTTGGAGGATTTTATGAGGGATCTCAGCTTCTTACCAAGGTTGACCAGTGAGTTACTCCAATTATGGGATTTTATTCTTTTTTGCAACAAGTTTCTTTCTTCTGTTGTAGAATTTGTTTATGGCAGGGAACCACCAGATTGGCTTCATTTTTTGGAGGATAGCATCTTGGTTCTGTTAGGGATAGCATGATCCATGCACTCATGTAAGAGTTTCTAAAGTACATTTGTGTAGGATTCAGCAGTCACACCTCTATTGTCCATCTACATGGCTGTTGTGAAGTTTTCTGCTTCTGTCTTAAGAAGCATGAAGTTGGCTTTGGAGAATTTTTTTATGGTGGTTTCCCTAATGGGTGGTGGGGGCAGGATGTGGATGTCTAGGATGATTAGCTTGTGGTCAGATCTGACCAATGAGAAATTGACCTCTGGTGTGGAACAACTGTCACCCATGTTGGTAATGACCAGCTCTAGGATATTGCTGCCCCTGGTGGGGTGTGGATAAGTTGATGCAAGGCGTTGGAATTTATGAATTCCAGAAAAATTGAACAAAACAGTTGGTATACGAGTACTTTTCCCAGTTAATGGTGGGTTAGTTGAAATCACGCATTATTAGGGTGTTGGGTTGCACCCTAATATTTTCCAGTGCACCAAGAAATGAGGAGTGGTAATCCTGGGGCATGGTGGGGGATCTGTAGCCAGTTACAATTTGGATTTCGGTCGTACCCAGAGTTAGTTGCACTTGGATAATCTCGGATGCATTATGCTGAGCAACTAGCCTGGAGGTGTGGCTATACTTAATGAATATGGACATGCCTCCACCTTTATAGTGTTTCGGTCCAGGTTAGGCGGCCGAAAGGTGTGGTATGAATTATTGCCTGGTAATGCAGGGGTGCTCTATGGAGCCTTAAACCAGGTCACTGTACAGATGTCGATGTTCTCCATTTTAAGGAGTGCCTCGAGTGAATGCATTTTGAGGTTTAAACTTCTAGCACCGAGTAGCATTACCCTCAGATTTTGCTTGCTTGTACCTCTTACGGTGGTGAATTTATCATTTAAACCTTGCCTAAAAAAGGCATCATAAGAGTGGCAAGAGCCTTAGCCAGTATCCAGAATCCCAAGGGCGACAGGTGCAAGCCATCTCTGGCAAAGCATTGTGGTTTGTCAATCATGTCATCCCAGGCAGACAGATACTGGATCCCCTTAGATTGACACCAGAAGCTTAGCCAATTGCTGAAGTCAGTCATTTTGTCCTTGTACTGTGGTATCATTCTGGGTGATGGCAGGATGCTACTCAGGGTTAGGGTCATACCGGACTAGGCTAGAAGATCTGAGAGCTCCTCCATGTCTCTTCATGTAGTCCAGGGAGGTACGTCTCCTGTTATTCACACCGATGTGGACAATGACAAAGTCATATTTGTACTTGTGGAGTGACCCAAGTGCGTGCATTATGTGGCAGATGCTGGCACCCGATGGGCAGCCAACAGTAACTTTCTCCTTGTTTAGCCTGGTGAGTGGAACATCAGTGTGCCTGGCTAGAGTGGGTGAGAAGTTTGCCTAGTGCAGGTTTTTTTTCTGGATGTGTTACTACATTGTAGGCAATGACTAATTTGTGATAGGTTAGTAGCTGGGAAGTTCCAGTCATTGCAGTTTCCTTAGAGCCTGGCAATGGTGGGTTCTAAAGGTGGAGTTGTTTGCAAACTTATTATAACATGATTCGAGTCTGGCAAAGTCAAGTTTTCTAAGCTGGGTAAGAACTGGAGCAGCATACATTAGGGTAGACAAGAGGTAGGTTTGGGCTAGGGTAATCCGTGCTTGTTTTGAGAGGGATTTTCTTTGCCTATATAGTGTTCCCATTTTTTTATGGACTTTGATAGTTTGTGAAATGTGTATGTCAAAGTGTAGATGTTTATCAATTTCAACACCTAGGAGTTTGGTATTGTCAGAGGGAGAGATAATGGTGCCATTTTTGGAAGAGATAGTGAGGGATAGAAGAGTGGAAATACTTTTGTTTGGGGTGAAAAGTAGTAATTTGGTTTTATTAGGGTTTAGGGTAAGTTGGATCTGAGTGATCCAACTTTCCACAGAGCTGAAGTATTCCTGAGAGAGTTGTTGTAGGGTGGGAAGTGATGGAGCTGAACAGATAAGAGTTGAATCGTCAGCCTACTGTACAAGTGCAGCATGCTGTGTGGTGGTATGGAGATTATTGATAGAGAGAAAAGAAGTGGGCCTAATATGGAACCTTGTGGTATACCTATGTTAGTTGGACAGTACACTTTTTCCATTGGACAGATTGTTGCTCGATAGCTTTTAAACCAGGCTATAGGAGAAGGGACAAAGGATAGGGATGTCAGGGTGTCTAGTAGCAAAGAATGTGAAACCATGTCAAATGCTTTGGAGTGCTCTAGAAATATTGCAGATACAGAGTTATTTCTATGTTGGTTGATCAGATTGGTGAAACAGAGCAGAGCAGTAGTTGTGTTATGGTGTTGTTGGAAGCCACGCTGTGTGGGGGAGAGTAAACTGTGTGAATTTAGTAATTGTTACCTGAGAATGTATACATTTCTCTAGTATTTTAGATAAGGGGATAAAATGGCAATGGGAGTGATAATTTGAGTATTTTGTAAGAGTTTCCACCTTTATGTAGTAGAATAATCTAGGATACCTTCCATAGCTGCGGAACATATGCTTCTTAAATGAAGCGATTGATGAGAATAAAAATAGGGTAGGATAAGGATTCAGCAGCTATTTTTAGGAAGTTGGATGGTAGACTGCGCCAGCAGCAAGGGTGGTAGGTTTCAGTTTTAAGTGGTGTTTTTTAATTGTTGAGATGGGAACAGGTGAGAGCGTAGAGGATGGGATGTTGTCAGGCATTTGGCTGGATTATATGTAGGGATGATTTTGGATAATTGGGAGGATAGTGTTAAGATGGATTCTGTGAAGTGGTGATTGAATTGGGAGGCAATGTCCTTGTTGTCATTCGAGTTAGGAGTGGTAGTTCTGCCTGGTTTTAGGAGAGAGTTAATGACATGCCAACATTTTTGGGGATCTTTTGAATGTTTGTAGACAGTCAATTAATCAAAGGCCAATGTCCAAAGGCCAATGTCCAAAGGCCAATGTCCAAAGGCCAATGTCCAAAGGCCAATGTCCAAAGGCCAATGTCCAAACACAGCCTTCCACAGTTTTCGAGTAGGAAAAATCAAAGTTTGAATATGTAAATGTCATCTGTAATTCACTTGTGAATGAGGTAGTAGCCTGCTTGTATGTAAAAAATATTCTTTATTGTCCACTGGAATCACTCAGTGGTTGAAAAGTGTATTCCTTGTATGCAGGGAAAAACACTATTTTAGAAGTTTTTTTATCTGGTTCAATGTATGTTTGATTATCCAAACAGTTTGATTATCTGAACCACCCTAGGTCCCAATTGGTTCAGATAATCAACTCTACTGTATTCCAGATCTCCGTAAAATCCATGACAGTCACTCAAGCATTTCTTCAGGCTATATGGTAAATTGTCAGAGGAAATTTAAATATTAGCTGTGAATCATACTACATCACAATAGTATTACCATCCATTAAGAATACAGTTAACTTCATGTGTCATATCAAGAAATAAATATTCACATGCTTAAGGAAAGTCAGCCATCAGCTCCCTTAAAGCAATGGGGTCTTACAAGCTTCTCAAGCCTGTTAGGAAAGAGAGGTTTTACTCCTTTCCAATAAGAAATCATAATTATGACACACATGATGATCAACTCAGGCTTTTGTGATATTTTAAATCATTCAAAGAAAGTGTAGAGGATACTTTGACCTGCACATCTTCAATCAGTAAAGAGATGAAACAAGAGTATCCAGTTGAATACTCTATTGACCAAGACTTCAGAGAGCATCCCATGAAGTGTGCATTTGTTTATGCAGCAGCCCTGGTCTTGTTTATAAGTGAATATATAAACTGGGTCTACGTAAGCATATTTCAAAGATAGAAGTGGTATCTGCTATCAGTTAAAAGACATCCCAGATTGTAATGGGCACCAGGTATCTTTAATCATCCCTCAAAGTATCAGACAAAGTACTCATACACTGCATTTTGATGGTCTGAGCACTCAATAATGAAGACACAGATGAGCAAGAACTCCAAAATGTTACTTAAGATAAAAGAAATGTAGCTTGCATTATCCATTTACAGCATTTCAGCTAACCCAAAATAAATCAGTCTTTTGCCTTGTTAAAGACAAAAGAAAATATAACAGTGCAATGCAGCATTGCATTTGCTCGATGTAAATCTTGCATTCAGTACCCATGTTTAAAATAAGAAATGGGTCAACCCCACATAAACACTTGGGTGTAAAATGCACTTGCCTGATGCAGCTTATAGCCAAATTGGAGCTCACCTTTTTGGGAGAAATACTGGATTGTTTACTTCTGATTTAATAAATTATAAAGATACTCTGGACATGGACTGTATTATTCGTTCTGGTCAGAAGTTTTTACAAGTCAACATGGAAATAAAAAATGCAAAATAAGATTGTTGTTGGGAATGGAATTCTTCTTTCAGCTTTTTCCTGGTTAGGGGTTGCCACAGCGGATCACTTGTCTGCTCATGATTGGCTGTGGAGTTTTACAGTGTTGAGTTGCCAACCCGGCGCCCAACCTTCCACAGAAGGCAAACACACACACACTCGCACCTAGGGCCAATGTAGAGTGTCCAATCCACCTACAGCATGTCTTTGGGATGTGGGAGGAAACTGGAGCACCCGGAGGAAACCCATGCGACCACAGGGAGGACATGCAGACTCCGCACAGAAGGCACCCCATCCGAGAATTGAACCAGAGAACCTACTGCTGTGAGACGGCAATCCTATCCGCTGCACCACTGTGGCCACCCTGTTGTTGGAAAAGGAACTAACAGCTATAAAACAACATGACTTCTTCTTTTGAAGGCTATTAAACTTGTAATTGCTTACACCTGAGCATCAGAGTACAAAGTGCATTAATGATGGCTACTCTACACCTTAAGGCACTAAATACAACTTGGAGGCAAATTTGAAAAGTACAGTGGTGTACACTTACCATAAATGTAAATGTTAAGAGTGTATTCACTGGTGCAGTCATCACATTTGGGTTATCCCTGCCAGGGTAGCCCTCGTCTGGCCCGAATACCAGAGGCTTAGCATTTGAGTCTGTTGCTGTCGCTCCAGGACTGATGTCAGGTTGTCAATAGTATAAAGTAAGGCAGCTGACGCCATTACATTTTTTCTTGCCCTAACCTGTCAGGATCCCCCAAGTGGGATCCAGGTTCTGGAGCAAGAACCCACCAGTATAAAGTAAATACCAATATGTCCCTTGTAAGGAAAGAAGAAAGAAGAGGGGGATGGAGGGAGGGAAACCAGGACTGCAACAGTGAATACACTCGAACATCTACATTTATGGTAAGTGTACAGAACTGTACTAGGTTCTTCATATTTCACTGTTGCAGTCATCACATTTGGGTTGATTCCCAAAGCTGAGGAAAAGGGTGGAGGCAGTCAAGGAAACTAGGGGCTGGCTAGGATGCCCTGCAAGACAGCAGAGGCAAACCCTGCCTTGGATTTGAAGAAGACAGGCAGGTAGTAAATGTTTGGAGAAGGTAGGCAGGTGGTAATGTTTGGAGAAGGTAGGCAGGTGGTAATGTTTGGAGAAGGTGTGAACAGATGTCCAGGTGGCAGCCTCCAGGATGTCCCTGGTGGGGACTCCTCTGAGGAAAGCTACAGAGGTGGAGGCTGCTCTGCTGGAGTGAGTCCTGAACCTTTTGGGGGGAGGCTTTCCATGTTGTTCATTAGCAGAAATGGATGCAGTGTGCTATCCATTTGGAGAGGGCTTTGCCCTCTGCCCCTGCAGCAAAGCTAACCAGCAATTGACCAGACTATCTGAAGGATTTAATCCTGTCTAGATAGAATCTGAGACGTCTGTGCACATCTAGAGAGTGCAGGATCCTTTCCCCCTTGTTCTGTGGGTTAGGGAAAAAGGTGGGCAAATGAATGGATTGGTTGACAGCCTCAATGGCCACCACCTTGGGCATGAAGGATGGGTTAGTCCTGAGGGATACCCAGTCAGCATGGAAGATGGTGAAGGGTTCCCACAGCCATGAGTGCTTGCAGCTCAGAGACCCTTCTGGCTGAAGTGATGGCCAGAAGGAAAGCCATCTTCCAGGAGAGAAATTTTAGCTCTGCTGAAGAGGCAGGTTCAAAAGGGGGGGGGGTGAGCTTTTCCACATGAAGTTAAGGTCCCAAGCTGGGGTTGGTGCTCTTCTGGGTGGCCTAATGTTGCTAGCCCCTCTTAGGAACTGTTTGATCAGAGGGTGTGAGAAAAAGGGCTGCTCAATGGAAAATGAGCAGAGATAGCAGAGGCGTGAATTTTAGGAAAGGAAAAGGTGAGTCCACTGTGTAAGCAAGTCAGCCAAGTAATCCAGGATGAGAGGGGAGGGAGGGCTGTGCCGTATTGGCTCCCTTATCCTGAATCCAGGTGCAGAACATTTTCCATTTGTCAGCATAAGACTTCCTAGTGTTAAGGCGTCTGGCCTCAAGTATAACATCTAGAACCTGTCTGCTGAGGTTGGCAGACTGATTGGGGGTTAGGGAATAAGCCAAGCTGCCAAATTGCGTGTCTGCAATTGGGGATGCATAAATTCCCCTTTCCTCTGGGTCAGGAGGTAAGGAATATGAGGGAGATGCCAAGGTGGCAGAGGGGACAGGCTGCGCAGCAAGGGGTACCAGTGCTGGTGAGGCCAGTCTGGAGTTATAAGAACTGTTCTTGGTTTTTCCTCCTTTATTTTGAGCAGTACCCTGGGGATGAGAGGTAGTGGAGGAAAGGCATAAACCAATAGACTGCCCCAGGAGAAGGATAGGGCATCCACTCTTCAAGCCATGCAATGATGCTCCCTGGTGCAGAACTTGCTGAGCTGATGGTTGGTGTGGGAGGCAAAGAGGTCAACCTTTGGTGTGCCTCATTTCTGAGTTATTAAGGAGAAGGTTCTTCTGTTGACCTGCCACCCGTGTGGGTCCAGAGGATTTCTAATTAAGTAGTCTGCCAGAGAGTTGACAGAACCCACTAGGAATTGTGCTAACAGGTGGAGTTGCATGGCAGAGGCTGTGTGCCGAAGGATCATAACCATCCTGCATAGAAGGGTAGGACTGCATCCTTCCCTGCTTTTTGATATACCACATCACAGTTGTGTTGTCTGTTTCAATCATGAGAGCCCCTGGGGAGAGAAGGAGCTTGAAAGCTATCAAGGCATGCTGGACAGCTATCACATCTTTTTGGTTGATGTGCAGATGAATCTGCTGTGGGCTCCATTGGCCCTGTATGCACCTGCCATCCAGGTGTGTACCCCAGGCATAACCTGATGTACCTGTGGTGAGGGTCTGGGTGGCATGGGGTGGTGAGAAAGGTGGTCCTTTGTTGAGGGAAACATGCTGTTGCCCACCAAAGGAAATATTTTCTGAGGCAAGGTATTATAGGTAGAAGAGTCTCCAGGTCTTAAGAGTGTTGACACCAAAGGCTTTTTAGGTGCCACTGAAGTTTCCTCATATGCAGTCTGACATATGAAGTAGTAGAATGCAAGATGCCAAGAACCCCAGAGCTTGTAGGACTTTTCTTGCAGATAGTTGGGGTCTGGTGGCTAGTTGAGAGAAGTAGTCTGTCAGAAAGGTTTGCTTTTCTGGACTAAGGAATGCCATCTGGGATGCTGTGTCCAGGTTTGCTCCCAGGAATATAATCCCTTTGGGTGGGTACCCGTTTGGATTTCTTTTTGTTGATTGTGTAGCCTAGGGAGGTTAGTAGGGACTTCACAAAGGCCAGGTGCTTGAACAGCTTTTCCTGGCTGTCTGCCTGAATTAGGCAGTCTTCCAAATATGGGTAAATCTGGATATTCCTTTGTCTGCAAAAGGCAATGGCCGAAGCCAGACATTTTGTGAAAACTCTGGGAGCAGTAGGTAAGCCAAAGGGAAGCAGAGAGAACTGAAAGTGCTGAGATCCTGCCCTGAAACAGAGATATTTCCTCAAGATTCCCTGATAGGGATGTGGAGGTCTAGGGTGGCTATCCCAGCATCCTTGGAGAGCATAGGTAGCAGCTGCTGGAGGGTGAGCATTTTAAAATCACCAGAAAGGTGTTTAGAATGAACAGATTGAGGCTGGAGTGCCAGGTGCCCCCTTTCCTGGGTACCAGAAATAGTCTGGAGTAGAAACCTTGGCCTTTCTGTTCTGTAGGAACTTGCTCTACTGTCCTCATGGAGAGCAGAGAAAGGACTTGCTGTTATGCCTCTGCCCACTGGTTTGGAGGAAGATCTGGGAACCCTTTTGGAGTTGGAGGGGTGTGAAAGAAAATTTGTATCCTTGGGACACTATGTTGAGAACCCAGCTGTCATTGGTAATAGTGGCCCGGGTGTTTCTATGAAAGGAGAGTTTTCCTTCTAGGGGTACGTGGAGGTGGACAGGGGGGTGGGGGAGGAGAGTCATTTTGAGTTCTTACCATAAGAGGGTGGCTTAGAACTCCCTGATTTTGAAGTTGAGATAGTCCACTACTTAGATCTCTGCATTCCCTGTGGCTGTTGTCTGTGGGGTCTGGTTCCCCGGGGTCTGGGCTGAACTGACCTGGTGGGAGCAGAAAAAGGACCAGTGCTTGGTGAACAATGCCTGCGGAACCTGGATGGCTATACCTGTACGAAATCCTTAACTGTCTGCATAGATTTTGCTTTTTCTTCCATCTTTTTTAAGACCTCTTCTGCCTCAGTGCCAAATAAGTTGTCTTTGTGCAAAAGAGTATCCAACAATTTAGATTTAACATGGTCTGGCAAGGATTGGTCCTTAAGCCATGCATGCCTTCCAAGGACAAAACTGGTGACTGCAAGAAGCTTCTAGGGCGTCAAAACCACAGTGCAAGGTTTGTTTAGTTACTTGACTTGCAGAATGCATTAACTCTTGGAACTCTTTAGATTATGCACAAGCAGGAAAAGGAGACATTTTTGTTTGAGGAGTTCCAGGGTATGTTGCTGAAATTTTAACACATGGAACTGACAAATTTAGTGCTCTGATAGTAAGAGTTGCTGAGGTGTATACTTTTGTACCCAATCTGTCTAGTGCCCATCTGTCTAGTGCTCGGGAATCCCTATCTGAGGGGGTGGAGATTCTTAGCAGAGGTTGCTTTCATTGCTTTTGGACCTTGTGAAATTACCTCAGGGTCAGCAGTAGGATCTTTAATACCGGTCTGGTTTTCTGGGTGCAGGAGGGAGGGTGTCAAGCTGGATTCCAGGAAAATATCCTCTACAACATCCATGACTGGGGGGATGGGCCAGGGGGTCTGTGCTGTGGAAGAACTAAGAATTCCCAGAGTCTTTTTAGACTGAGGGTAGTCCTGACTTTCCCATTGGAAATGCTCCCTTAAGGTGCGTGAAGGGCTTCCCCAAAGGAAAAATCCTCTGGAGGAGAGGCTGAAAGAATGGAATCCTCTGCATCAGGATCCTCATAAGCAGAGAGAGATTGCATGTCTTCATACTCAGATGCATCAGAGTCATTGGACTCCTGTTCAGACAAAACTACAGGGGACAAATCTTTTTCTTTTAGGAGGAGTAGCTTGGCTTCCCCTGATTGGAATAAGGTCTTCCACCATTTTAAACATTTGTGGCTGAGGCAAGGAAGCAGGTGCCTGAGATAGTCAGTTTCTTGGGTGTGGTGCGTAACTTGGGCCTAAGAAGCTCTGTAGTTTTTGAAAGAACGGTAGTCGTGAAAGTAGGTTTGTGTCGAGAACTGGTAGTGCAAAAGACTTACTCGGAAGCCGGTGCCTGCTCAGCGGCTCTGGACCCATCCAGGGTAAAGATGACTGCAGGATTCTTAATCGAAGAGTATTGCGGCATACTGGACTCCGAAAGGGTCTTGGTAGTGGCCTGCGAATCCACAGAAGTGGACATCAGGGACTGAAAAGGCACCTCACTGAGGACCAGAGAACCGACTAGCTTAATGGAAGCGTCGTCAGTAGGGTTGGACCCGTGCAGTCCGTCTCTGTCTATCTTTATGTTATTTTGGAAGATCTGCTATTGGATGGCTTACCAAAGCCATATCAGAATTAGAGAACTGTAAGCAAAAATATCTAGCTACAATAAGGGCCCAATGATATAGTTCTGGCATTGAACAAAGCACAGAAGCGACAGCGGGGAACGTCGTGGTCTGAGTCTAAGCAAGTGACGCATTAAGAATGAAAGTCTCGGTGTGGTATTTGCTTTTCACAGGCAAGACAATTGTTAACTGACTTCAGTTAGTGCAAGAAAAAAGGATCCCCAATGAGGTACTTAGCTTTAGAAGACTTCAGCTTCAATTCAGAAAACGAAACTCAGGTAGCAGCCGACCAACACTCGTGCTAACTGCTTCTGCTTTGGGCTCCACGGCAAGAAAGACTGATGTAATGGCGTCGGCTGCCTTACTTTATACTACTGACAACCTGATGTCAGTCCTGGAGTGACAGCAACCAATGCAGAAATATTAAGCCTCTGGTATTCGGGCTGGCCGAGGGCTATCCTGGCAGAGATAACTCAAATCTGACTGCAACAGTGAAACACGAAGAACATAAGTCATTTTGCCCAAGGAAGATTTTGTCAAAGCATATTTACAATGACAAAAGGATTTTACTTTGTAGAGAACTTCATTTCCCACCAGAGGACTTTCACTTTTTTCTTTGAGATTTAAAAAAAGTTATTGGTTATGGCAAATTAGTAAATATTTATTTTCCTTTCATTAACTGCAAGGGGAAAGTCTAGTATCTGCCAGAGGACCAAAGTCATATTTAAGGCAAGTAGAATAGAGAAAAATCTTTGGGAGGTATCATTATCAGTGACTGCTGTTGCACAAGTACGTTTGACTTCATACCATGCTCTTGCCTTTACTTACCCCCTCACCCTTACTATGTAGCTCATGAAGGGCCCATCTCCAACTGTACACTTGACTCTGTCTCCTCTTATCTGCTAATTCTAGGAAAAACTGTAAGAGCCTTCCTTTAGACAGTTAAAGCCTCCCTCTTCCATCTTACCAGTTCCCACTCTTAGTGCACATTGCAATACCTGCAGTATTTATCCATTTTTTACAAATCTTGGCAAAGCAAACTGCTTCTAATAAATCACCTTGGAATTACCGCTTCTGCTTTGCTCCTTGGAAGAAAAGGAGCTGGAGGACTATTTCCTGCCATTCCTAGTGACTACTAATCACTTGAAAGTCTGAAAACTGGTCACTGGGAGTCAGCTTTGGCCCCAAATGATCAACACAGGAAACCTACAGACATGGGACCCAACCCAATTTGGTTTCAAGGGCAGGACATACCTACTCAACCTGTTGGACTTCTTTAAGAAGGTTGCCAAAGCAATATAAGAGGGTAAAATGGTTCACACTGCCTACCTTGACCTGGCCCAAGGCATTTGACAAAGTAAAACTCAAGCAATGAAATACAAGAGGGTGGGTATAAACTCTTGTATCACCCCACTGAATAACCAGCTGGTTCAAAGACAGGACCCAGGAAGTTGGAATTTGGGAGTTCACCTCTACAAAGAGGCCAGTCACAAGTGGAGTCCCTCAGGAATCAGTCCTGGGACCTCTCATTTTTGGTATTTACTTCTCCGAATTCAAGACCAATGGTCAACTGCCTTTGGTTGACCAAACTTGCAGAGGATTGCAAATTAAGAGCACTTGTAGAGTCCCCCTTCAGACACCAATATTCTCCAGGAAGGGCTGATGTATAAAACTGGTGTCAAAGCCAAAGACAAACTAAATACGAAGAAATGCACAATAGTAATCTTAGAGATATCAGTCCCTGGCAACCATCATATTGACAAAACACCCCTAAGAGTCATCCAAGTAGTCAGGGACTTGGGGACACAGTAATCCAGCCTTTCACCATCACATGTCTACAGTAGTGAGGAAATCCTTTTTTGTGCAACTTATAAAAACAAACGTATGGCATCTAGGACCAAGGAGGGGGCAACATTTCACTGTATTCAGCATTCATCAGATACATCATTAAATACAATGCCCTCTTTGGTACGTACCTAATCAGGCACATTCAACAACTGGAATATCCAAAGAGGTTCCTCGATAAAAGAATACAGGGTTCAAGTATCATCTCCTCTGTAAACTCTCTCAAAACAATATCCCTGTACTGTCTCCTACAGGCTTGTTTAGGTGAGATCTAAAATATACAATTCACTGTCACCCTGATGAACCTCTTGTATATCTGCAAAACAGCACCGGAATTATCCATTCTAAAGACTTAAACCTTACTGGTAATATAAATAGGACCTGCTGGAGAGACAGGTATATATACCAGAGATTACCACTTTTCTGGAATAGGCTCCCCATCCATGAGAAAGCAGAGTTCCTCCATAACCCAGTTAAAGTGCAACTTGGGCAACTGGATGGGGAACAAGAAATTCATCCCTGGTTTGGCAACCGTGTCTGACATAGGTAGCATGTAAATGGTTCATCTCCCAAGATCAACTTACATTTACCAAAGGTATCAGAACTTGGAGATCTGGTATGCATGGCTAATCTTAAAAAAAGACCCTTGTGGTCAATAGCCTGACATCTATGAACCTATGAAGTCAAAGGTGACTAGTAACAGACTCTGTAGCTCCCAGACTGGGCAAGAAGAGGTTGGCCAACCTGCTTGTACAGTTTCAGGGAACTGATGTCACAATGGTTGTAAGTTCCCTTAAACAAGACAAATATGAAACTACTGCTAGCCAGTGTGGGAGTGAATGACCTGAGGCACTCCACCCAGATGATAATACACAGACATGTTAGAACTTACTATGCAGATGTTAGACAGTCGGGAGAGAAAGTAGCATCTTGTCTTTGAGAATGATGCCTAGATTCCAAGACAAGAACTGGCTTTTACAATTTGCTATTTAGTTGGTTTCCTAAGGGGATTCCACACTGTTAGCCAGGGATGAGATGGTAGGCAAGACCTCATAGTTTGCTAGGGGCAGCTTCTACATACTGGCTGAAGTCTTTGTTGACCCTATAGTGCCTTTTTAGGCAGCCTCACCCTAGTGGACATTCTTTCATAGCAATTACAATCCCAAATTTGGGCATCATGAGGGCACTAAATGCAGAGTCTTAAAAGATGCTAAAACATGAGACATTCCTACTACAACACCAATATTTAATAGTTGCATAGTTTGAGACATGAATGGTTTCAATGCAATGACAGCACTCCCAATATGAAGGTTTAGTACCGATCACACTTTCAGTCCATTGGATAAACAGGGAATTATCTGCATTTGTCAGAAACACCATTATCTCGTATCAAATTGCCCACAGCCTTAACTTGCAGGTCCTGGAGATGCAAAATCACCCTTACAAAATCCAAGTACTACTACATTGCTATCTACAGATCCTCATATCCATGCCCCCCAATCATCATGGGAATTACCTTAACACCATCTGAGGAATTAATATCAAATACATTCTTGCTTAAATTAACCAAGCATTGTTTTGGCATACTTACATCACTAAAAAAGGATATGCTCAGCACTTCCTAGACCATTAATACCAATGCACTACATCAAACTGTAAAACTATACACTAGGCATTCTAATACCCTTGCATTAATCTTACTGTCTTAGCAACCACCTGTACTCAGCCACACTCTTCATCCTTGGTTAAACCTGATTAATCAATTGTCTACTCTTTCACGCATAGTGGTTACCAGCACACCACGAAATGAAACTGTTTTAGAGAGTCCCAGGCCAAACCTACTTCAGCTTGCAGAAGAACAATACAAAATTCACCAACAATTCCCATCCAATTGGGCCCAGCTGAGATAGCTTTCACATTCACCTCCACTTATTACAGTCATTGAAACTTCTATATCAGTTTGCTCTAAATTGAATAGTAAATTCAACAATAATCCTCTCCAGTAGAATTTTGATTTAATTAAAATGAATTACAAAAGGAAAATAAAGTTGTAAGAAACCGCTATCTCCTCACCTCAAGATCACACAGACACATACTAGGCAAAGAACTTTAGGTCAGCACATACCAGGAAAACATTTTCAGTTATGTCAAGAAATTATGGAATAAATGCTCAACAATGCACTGAACTCATCCATATGACACATGTCATTCCCAAGGATATAGCCAATATATTAAATGGACAAATTTAGTGCTACCTTTCCCACATCCATGCCACACTGTTGCACCCAGCATCCCTGAAAATTTATTTTCCCCATAAAATCACCTTGCAACAAGTCTTAGAATCCTTGCCAAAGACTTCAAACAGCTCTCTGGGACCAAACCACCACCAAGCTGCCTTCTCATCAGTACTAACTATGCATTATGAGCTTCTGCTAGGCTGAAAAGCCTCCATTTATCCAGGTGGTTTGTGTCTGATCCCTATAGAATAGCTGCTGTGACTTCCCTGCTATCTAATGTAATTATAGGTCCGTCAGCTTCACCAGCCTTGTATGCAAAGTCACAGAATATGAAGAACTCCTCATTTATGCAGACAGGCAACTTAACCGATCTAGACCCCATTATGTTTGGTTTGTGAAGGGCAGGTCCTGTCTTCAGAACAGACTAAACTTATTTGAAAATGTGAGAGGCTATGGACAGCTGTCACCAAGTTGTTGTGTCTTTCGGCTTTTCCCAGTTAGGGGTCGCCACATCGGAACTCCGGTCCGCTAATGATTGGCAGTAGATTTTTACAGGCAGAGTTGCCGGACCTGACGCACAACCTTCAAGTACAGTGCTTATTTTGACATAGTCAAGGCTTTTTACAATATTCCCCCCATGCTGGTATTTTGGAAAAAAAAACAGTGACCCTCTACATTGTATATTGCATTGTAAAGTAAAAGTGCAGCATATTAACTTTTAGCAAAAAAAGCTGAACTGACCTCATTTTCTAAGTGCTACGCCTCTTCAGATATGATCATAAGAAATACTGGTACTTATGTGGACACCACTCTCATTCAATCCCATTTCCACCATAGCCAGGAAGCACTATCTGACCACATTAATTTTGAAGGGATCATCTTCAAGATCCACAGTAGTCATCTTACCCACTGTACTCTTCATCACACCAGTAAATGAATGCAATGTTACTTTGGTATGTAAATTCCAAGCATACTACTCAACAAAGAGGCCACCAAACTTTTAAATAAAAAGTGAAGTCCTTAATTCATCTATCACAACAGATTAGCATAGCAGTCATACTCAAATAGCCTACAGCTACTCTGAGGTGGCCTCTCACTTTTTGAGCCAAAAAAGACCAACTCCTACTTGACCTACTTCTTTACAAAACCAGTGCTCTACAAACACCCATACTAGGGGCCTAAATGTATACCAACAAGTTGACAAGATGTGCTGAAGAGACTGTTTACTCATTCAATGTATTCACAGCCTATGAAATAAGAACTACGTGTCACGCAAAGTAATGCATTGCCTGCCTTTAATGTTAGTCCTTGTGATGATAGGAGGTACTGCCAGTCATGCCAGGAGAAGTAGGGCAGTAGATGCATGGCTTTTGCTAGCACAGCTAGCTGGAATTTTATAAATTATGTCATTTTTATATCAAACTAATTTGTACAGATGCTTGCGCTGAAAATGTATATGTGAGGTTAGTGATAAAATACAACAGTGCACTCTGCTGGAATGAAAAGAAATATACAGGTATTACTGTAACCAAATTAAATGTAGATGTTTTAATAGAGAACACTGGGTCAGCAAAGCTTAACAAAGAAAAATAAGGGAAATGTAAATGAGCTGTTAAACCATTAACATGGCACCCAACAGTGCTAAATAGGACTGGAGACTGTGGGTCTGGAAGAAGCCTTTGTTCATTAGCTCAGTAAACAGAAAAGCCCCAGGCATTGCCATAAACATTTAAGATGTGTATTGTAGCTGTCTATGCTAAATTTCTCTCACAGCTTCAAAGGGGGTTAACTATGAGAACCTACAGTCAGGTGACCAGATGGTTATTCTGCAAGCCATCTTGAATATTATATTTTACAGAGAGCAATCTCGGAGGATGGAGTATTCTGTTTTGGGGAACCTGACTAGAAAGAATGCGAATGTATTTCACTGTACCTTGCTCTATCAAGTAAGATATTCGGGAATAGTAATTCTCCTCGATTCAGTCAGCAATATAGTGAAGCTTAGTTTAGATATTGTTTTTTTTTTTTTTTTGAGTCTGTCCATAAATATACTTTTCAATATTTCCTGTGATCTGAACTCTGTGGTTTACTGTGAATATATATTTAGCATTTTCTTGTTCTTTTATTACTAAATATACTTAAACTTTCATTGTGGCTGGTCCTTGTAGAAAGTATTCAGCCTTTGAGAGTGATTATATTTGACAGTGTGTGGGCCACTCCAAAAGGCCTAGCCATCCATCTTGGTCAACTATTTCTATTAGTATTAATATTACACAGTATAATTGGACACCTTTTGTCAACGGCCTCAGAGTATCGGATTGTGGAGTGTCTGGTGATAACTACCTTGCACTCTGGGCAGAAAGGGACTGTGTGCGTCTGTGTGCGTCTGTGTGCGTCTGTGTGCGTCTGTGTGCGTCTGTGTGCGTCTGTGTGCGTCTGTGCGTCTGTGTGCGTCTGTGTGCGTCTGTGTGCGTCTGTGTGCGTCTGTGTGCGTCTGTGTGCGTCTGTGTGCGTCTGTGTGCGTCTGTGTGCGTCTGTGTGCGTCTGTGTGCGTCTGTGTGCGTCTGTGTGCGTCTGTGTGCGTCTGTGTGCGTCTGTGTGCGTCTGTGTGCGTCTGTGTGCGTTCAAATCTCAATGTCTGTAAGTTGCTTCGTTTACAGAGAGAGTTCTGAAGGACTTGGCTTGGACACTCCACTAGGACAAGTGAGGAATCTTACTGGGAACCTAGAGAGAGACAGATTTAGAGAAATCCAGACCCCAGGCTGAGTGTGTTCCCTGTGTGCTCTTAAGAGAAAGTATGCTTGATGCAGAGAAGTCTGCATCTGGAAACACTGAGTGTATCCATTTGTATTCTAAGTGCATGTCCCTTTCCAGTGTCAGTGGTGAGGATTCAGGCTCAGATTACTGGCCCAGTATGGGAATGTGACATATAGGCTGACAGGGGTGTGACCATCACTCATCACATATTGGTTGGTGGTAGGTGGACCATCATATGCTCACATATTGGTGAGCAGTAGTGTGGATATTAATTGAACTCCTGTGGCCTGTAAGCAGTTGTCACTTAAAAAAAAGTATACTCTCAAGCAGTCACAAAGTAGACAGTTTCATATCAGTAGTTTTATTTACTTTTTGTTAGCTTAGTCAGGGAGAGCAGGCAAGGATGTCAGAGGATTATGGTAAGCTGATAAGGAACCAGTTGGTTGAGACGTGCCAAGCAAAAGGACTGGTGCATGCCAACCTGACTAAAAGGGAAATTATTGCAACCTTAAATCACAGCTACAGCACAGACCAGCAACCAGGAAGACAACCAGTCTGGCACTGGGGATGTTCAGCTGTCAGAAACAGGACAGTTCAACTTTTCCTCAGAGGACTTAAAAATCCATTTGCAGTTAGAGACTTGAACTGGAGGCAAAACAACTGGAAGTAGAATCAGAGACAGACATTTTGAAGCTGAAGAAAATGAGAGGCAGAGGCAACATGAAAAGGAAATGCTGATTATGCCAGGGTCATGGAGGGAAAGGGAAAGGGAGTAATCATACCCCAGAGATGATAAAGGTCAGTAAACGTCTTCTTCAGTACCAAGAAAGTGACAATTTTGATAGTTTTATTCATATACTTGAAAGAGTATTTAAAAACAGTATAATGTTGACCAAGGGCTCTGGGTATGGTTCCTGACTTCCATACTCTATGGTAAAGCTGTAACTGCTGTTTCTAAAATTGTCCGATACGGATTGCTTAAACTAGGACACAAAGTTTATTGGAATGTTTAAATTTAACACCTGAAGCTTGCAGAAAAGTTTCATGAACATAGACTCAAGGCAGATGAAAGATGATGTGATTACATTGCTGATCTAAGCACTTATTTTCATAGGTGGGTGAGTGGGTGTCAGGTCACCACTTTAAGGGCTGCCAGACCTTTTGGTGAGGGAACGATACCTTAGCACTTTGAGGACAGGAGAATCTGGTTGGTAGACAGGGAATGCAACTCTGCAGATGAACTGGGGAAAAAAGGATCTCTACTTAGCAAGAAGGCATCACTAAACAGGAAAGGGACACTCAATGTTGCACATGGACATAAGGGAACCCATGGTGGGCAGCCTAAACCACCCCAGAGTCAACCAGTAACAGGGGAACCCACTAGTTCAGGTACACAGCCAGGAAAAACAGTTAAATGTTTTAAATTTAACCAGTGGGGTCATGCAGCATATATATGTCCACAGAGGACAGGTGAGGAGCAAAATGTGGGGGAGCCAGCAAAGGGGATAACAGAATGTCAGTGGTAAGCTGTCTGGAGACAACATGGGTACCAAACTACCACCAGAGTTTGCATTCTATCTTGGTGGATGGAAAACAGGCCACTGCCAAGAGACAGACACAGCCTCTGATACGACCATTGTGAATCTTGCAGTGGTTAAAAGAGGAGCAGTACTTGCTTGGGTTGTTTACTCCAGTCAGAGCTTTAGAATGAATCCCATGCCATATGCCTTTGGGCAAGGTTCACCTTGACTGGGAGGGTGAAAAGGAAGCAAGCAAGTAGGTAGGTGCACTTGAGGATATCCCTGCTGATGTCTTGATAGGGAAGGATTTTGATAATGCAGTAACTTGTGTGCATGCAGTAACATGCAGTCAGGCTTGGAGACAGGCACATGGGTCTGGTAGCCTGGTGGAGATCCAGGCAGACCGCACCCCTGAAGCGCAGACTGGTGATGTGGCTAATTCAGGGAGGGAGCTACCCTGTTGCAGTGAGCCTGAAGATGAGCCACAGCTGCTGGTAGGTACTGATGTTCCCTTGGACAGGGTGACTGCAAGGGCAGACAAGAGTCATCGTACCCCAGCTGACAGTGAGGCACCACTGTCCAAAGATACCAGACTTCCTGTTGAAGGGGAGCAGGGA
The DNA here is from genome assembly GCF_019279795.1 of Protopterus annectens. NCBI lineage: Eukaryota > Metazoa > Chordata > Ceratodontiformes > Protopteridae > Protopterus > Protopterus annectens. The sequence goes on along the minus strand of NC_056750.1, from coordinate 436,116,190 downwards.
AAAGTCACAAAGGGAGCAGGGAAAAGTCACAAAGAATTGAGACAGGCTCAGTTCTCAGACCCTACATTACAAGTCTTGAGGGAGGTAGCTAGGTAGGCACCAGATTCTGAAGTACAAGGAGAGTCTGTATGCTGGAATAGTGTATACAGAGTGTGGACCCCTGAGGGAGGGCTAGAAGGTGAGGTAATACAGCAGATGGCATTTCCCAGAGCCCATCATCTGGCACTTCTAGCCATAGAGAAGTACACAGAAAAATGCTGAGGGTTGCACTCAAGTTCTCCAACACACAGATGCAACAAATAGTAAACGCGGTTCCTGAAGTATTAAAAGCAAGTGACTATTTATTTAACATAGATACAGTACATATGAAGTGCTTTTCATCCCACTAAATAGTGGGACTTCTTCAAACAATCCCTCCCAACTGCTGTTTTATAGTCATAACTACGAAGACCCAGTCCTGCATATGATAGGACAAACAATTAGTACAATTTAAAATTTTAAGTTTAAAATAGTTGATAGTTTAAAAACCATTAAAAGTTGAGACCACTAACACTGTATAGTTAAGAGTCGTACAAACATAACACAGTGTTGTTTTGAGATCAACAGATCCAAAACATAATGTAAGCTATTCTAAAAAATGCATATATATATTTTTTTTTTTTTTTTTTTTTTTTTTTTTTACAGAAGGTAGAATTGACCTGCAAACATTTAATTACCTTACTATGTCTACACCTAGAATTCCAATTTTATTTGGTATTCCCAAGATTCACAAATCACTTTGACCCACCTATGAGACCACTCGTTAATGGATGGAATAGTATCACTTACCACTGCGCTAAAGTGGTAGATAATATATTACAAACATACGTGAAACAGGAAGTGGACATTTTGTAAGGATTCTTGGTAATTTCTCCAGAAAATCAATACCCTTACATTCAATGAGTCTTCACTTTTTAACTGTAGATGTGAGGGACTTGTATTCATGTTGTATACCCCACGAGCTTGGTATAGAATGGGTTTGTCTTTTCATTCAGAAAAGGGGAGCTACCCAAGCTGAATTGTCATTAGTTTCAGAGATGTTGGACATTGTGTTGTCCTGTAACTACTCGACCTTTAACAATAAGATCTACCTCCAGAAAGTCGAGGTGGCCATGGGCTCCCCATGTGGAGGTAGTTTTGCAAACCTAGTGATGGCTTACTGGGAGCAGGAAATAGTGCAGAAAAAAGAACAGGTAAACAACCAAATAAAACTCTATACACGTTTCCTTGACAATATTTTTATCTTAATTCAAGGAGACGAAGTAGCAGCAAAGGACATTGTCACCTTTTTTAACACTAGTTCTGAATTCTTGAACTCTACGTACACATATGGTAAGGATAGGATTGTCTACTTAGACGTAGAACTGTGGAAAGATCTTCAGAACAAAGCCTATTGTGCTAAGATTTATAGAAAGGACACATTCTGTCAGTTTTATACACTATAATAGTAACCACCCTTGGTACCAAAAGAGATCTGTAGTGAAAGGTCAGTTGGTCCGGGTCGCACAAATGGTATCAAGGGAGACAGATTTTCTAGAAGAATGCAAAACACTACAAAACATGTTTACCAACCGCAGTTATCCAGCACAGCTTATTATTAACCTTGTTGAGGAAGTCCAAGAAAAAAGGTTAGACTTTTTCCAACCAATTTTGGGTAAAGGCCTACACATTACAGTACAGACTCAACATAGTGACACCAGTCAACTGAACTAGTCTTTTATAACACCTTTTAGTACGGACAGTGAATTGATTTCATCCATATAAAAATTGGCCACTGATTTTCAGTGATAATGAGTTAAGAAATAAATTGCCTGAAAAACCTAAAATGGTTTGGAAGAGCGGAAGAAATTTAAAGGAAATCATGGAGAGTAATACCCCAAGGCTGTCGTGGAGAAAGAGCATGTTTCAAAGTAACGTGCAATTTTTGCTCCAACATGGCCACTGGTGAGACATTTCTTATTAGGAATCATACATTTAAGGTAAAAAATAGATTCAATTGCCAGTCCAAAGGTGGTATTTATGTAGCACAATGCCAACAGTGCTAGGCATTTTACTTTGGTAAGACTACAGAAGGCTACGTGAGAGAGTTTATGAACATCTTTACTATATTAAGAAAGGCAAACTGGAGAACGCACTAGCCAAACACATTTCAGAGTTCCCCCGCCACACATTTTGATTTATGGCGGTAGATTGTGTTCAAAGTGATGGTCGTGGGGGTACTGATTCTGTAAGTTTGGAAATACTAGAACTGTATTGGCAACTTCGTACTAATGCATGTTCATTTCCAGGCCTTAATGAGACTTGTTCCCTATACCCCATTTTGAAAATGAAGATTCTGACCAGATAATTGTTAGGTATTTTGTACCACATCATATTATAGCTGATTATATTATTTTCCTATTTTTTGTTCATATAACACAGTTTTAAGTTGTTTGTATACTTTATTGGTTTCGCTATTCTGTGCCAACATTAATTTGTAGTGCACATACACTTTTCACATTTTAATACATTTTTATATTTATAGTGCATTTTGCATTTACATTAAACTGTATAAAATGTTATGTATTGACATACATTAGGTTAGACCTTTTAGTTGCTGTTAGCTTATCATGAATGGCCCCATTATTATTGCTGTGCTATTTTAATAACTTTTTATATAACAATAATTAAATATATGCATTTTTCAGAATAGCTTACATAATGTTTTGGATCTGTTGATCTCAAAACAACATTGTGTTATGTTTGTATGACTCAACCATACAGTGTTAGTGATCTCAACTTTTAATTGTTTTTAAATGATCAACTATTTTAAACTTTAAATTTTAAATTGTACTAATTAAGTGTTGTCTTATCATATGCAGGACTGGGTCTTCGTAATTATGACTACAGATTTAAACAGCAGTTGGGAGGGATTGTTTGAAGAAGTCCCCACTATTTAGTGGGACGAAAAGCGCTTCATATGTACTGTACCCATGTTAAATAAATAGTCACTTGCTTTTAATACTTCAGGAACCGTGTTTACTATTATTTGTTGCATCTGTGTGTTGGTGAACTTGAGTGCAACTCTCAGCATTTTTCCGTGTGAACGTCTAGCCATAGCCCATGACATTCCTTTTGCAGGTCATATGGGCATAAAGTGTACCAAGAGATGCATTATGTAGAACTTTTATTGGCCTGGGTTTGCCAAGGATGCAACAGGGTACTGCAGGACCTGTGAGCAGTGCCAAAAAGTAGGCAAGGCAGGAGACTAGATCAAAACTCCTTTGATGCTTTTGTTTGTGACTGAAGAGCCATTTCAGAGGGTAGCTACGGATATTGTGGGGCCTCAGAGTACCCAAAGATCAACCGGGAAGTATATCCTAGTGGTAGTAGATTATGCTACTAGATACCCTGAGGTGATACCTCTGTACTCCATCAAGGCAGACAAGTTGGTAAATGCTTTGCTACAGATCTTCAGCAGGGTAGGTTTCCCCAAGAGAAATACTGACTGACAAGAGGTGCCAATTTCATGTCAGACCTGCTGATTTGTCTATGGGAGCACTGTTGGGTGAAGCACCTAAAGACAGCCACTTAGCATTCCAAGACTTATGGTCTTGTGGCAAGATTAAACTCTAAAGGACCATGTTGCAGGCATTTGCAGACCAGTTTGAGGGAGAGTGGGACAAATATTTGTCCCATCTGCATTTGCTTAGAGAGAGGTATCCCAGGAATCCACAGGTTTTTCACCCTTTGAGTTGTTGTATGGGCACAAGGTGAGGGGACCTCTAGAACTGATTTGTGATGTGTGGGAATCCCACAAGGAGTCTGTTGTGGCATATGTCCTAAACCTCAGGCAAAGGCTTAGGCAGCTCATGGGCTTGGCCCAAGAGAACCTGGCAGGAGCCCAACAGCAGAAAAAAGTCTGGTATGACAGGAATGCTCGAGCCAGAGACTATGCTGTGGGATAGCAGGTGACTGTGCTCATTCATGTCAGACATAAGCTGCAGGCAGGTTGACAGAGACCATTCAACGTAATAAAGGAGGTCAGTGATAACTACATGGTAGAACTGCTAGGCAGAAGGCAGGGGCACAAAGTGTACCATGTTAACATGATGAAGCCTCATCATGATAGGGAGGCCCCTGTCCGAGTATTTGCAGTGGATGGCAGGAGTCTGAGGGGGATCTGGTGACTGATCTCAGTGAAGCTCAGACTGACACCTCAATGAAAGCAATGTCCCAGGGGCTATCCCCTACCCAGGTTCAAGAAATATGAGCAGTGTTACAGGAGTTTGGGGACATTCACTGGAAAACCAGGGTGCACCCACCTGGTACAGCACCATGTGGATACAAGGCCCCAAAGACCTATCAAGCAGGCTCCTTACAGGGTGCCCGAGCAAGTCTGACTGACTCTGAGGGAGGAGATGCAAGAGATGTTGGAACTGGGAATAATCCAGGAGTCTGGCAATCATTGGACCTCCCAAGTGGTGCTGGTACCAAAAAAGGATGGCAGCACCAGGTTGTGTGTGGACTACAGAAGACTAGTCACACAGAATCAGATGCCAACCCCATGCCTAGAACAGATGAAGCCTTATAGAAGCTGGGTGGGGCTAAGTATCTGACCACGGGCTACTGGCAGATGCCCTTGACTCCCGACTCTAGGGAGAGATCAGTCTTTATGACTCCTTTTGGCTTGTATGAGTTCCTGAAGATGCCTTTTCAGATTAAAATGTCCCAGCAACTTTTTAGAGGCTGGTAGATCATATCCTAGCAGGAGATTATGCCCTTGCTTACCTGGATGATACTGCCATCTACAGCCATTCCTGGCAACAGCATTCAGCATGTCAGGGAGGTGCTGGGCAGCCTGCAAAGGGAAGGGTTGACCATTAAGCCCAGTAAGTGTCAAGTGGGTATGACAGAGGCCTCCTACCTGAGAGAGTGGGGAGTGGTAAGAGCAGGCCAGAACCTGCCAAAGTGGAAGCCATTCAGGCATGGCCTGCCCCCATTACCAAAAAAGCAAGGGAGGGAATTCTTGGACAGTGAGGTACTACAGAAAGCTTGTTCCAAAGTATAGTACAAGAGCTGTTCCCCCTCACAGAAAGGACAAGGAAAAACATGTCCAATAAGGTAGTATGGACCCCAGCAAGGGAGCAGGCATTCCAGAAGCTTAAAGGAGCTTTGGGAGGACACCCTGTGTTACCCAGTCCAGATTAAAGCAAATTTGTTGTACAGCTGGATGCTTCAAACCATGGGGTGTGGGCTATACTTAGCCAGATTTCCTCAGAGGAAGAAGGGCATCTAATAATATATCTCAGCCCTAGACTCCAACCCAGGGAGGAAATGTTATGCAGCTGTAGAAAATGAATGCCTAGTCATCATGTGGGCACTGCAGAAACTTCAGTTAATTTCCTTACATAAAGATAAGGCTGAAGTTACAGGCCACAATCCCTTAAATGGCTACATAGAGCCTGCCAGTAAAATGCCAAGTTATTAAAATGGAGCTTAGGATTGCAGGCATATGACATTACAGTACAACACCATAGTGGAGTTAGCAATCCCAATGCATATGGGCTGTCAGGACAGAGAATGGGGTAACATATTCCCAGATAGCAAGGCAAAGTGAAAAACATGAGCAGTCTCAAGTTATTAGGGAATAGTAATTCTCCTAAATTCAGTCAGGAATATAATGAAGCTTAGTTTAGATTTTGTTTTTTGTCTGATTCTGTCCATTAATCTTCTTTTCAATATTTCCTGCAATGTGAACTCTAGTTTACTGTGAATACATATTTAGTATTTTCTTGTTCTTTTATTATTTATTATTAAATATATTTAAACTTTTATTGTGGCTGCTCCTTGCAGAAAGTATTTAACCTTTGAAAGTGCTTATATTTATTTGGCGACACTGTGTGGGCCACTCCAGAAGGCCTAGCCATCTTGGTCAACTACTACCATTTGTATTATTATTGCACAGTATAATTGGACACCCTTTATTAAGGGCCTTAGAATAGCTGATTGTGGAGTGTCTGGTGGTGGTGGTGGTGGTAACTATCTTATACTCCTGGCAGAAGGTGACACAGCAGGTGGGTGTGTGTCTGGGTGTGTGTCTGGGTTACTTTGGGCAGGGACGCAAAGCCGGGGTTTAGAGAGGGTGCTGGAGGACTTGGATTGGACACTTGGCTGAGGACCTAACCCTACAGCTGTACCAATGGAGAGTCTTAATGGAGACCAAGAGAGAGAGATAGAAAGATAGAGACAGAGAAATCTAGACCCCAGGCTGTGTGTGTTCCCTGTGTGCTCTTAAGGGAAATTGTACTTGATGCAGAGAGGTCTGCATCTGTAAATAGCAAGTGTATCCATTTGTATTCTAAGTACTCGTCCCTCTCTAGTGTCAGTGATGAGGATTCAGGCTCCTTGATTACTGGCCCAACTTGGGGGATGTCACATATTGGTTGGCAGTGGTGGGACCATCATTTGTCACGCTCTCCTGATGAGTGGATGGGCAGTCAAATTTATAACCAGTTTATGTACAGCCCTGATTTATGATGTAAACACCAATAAGTTCCCATAAAAGGGTGGCAAGAGCTTGTGCTTGCTCACCTAGTACTGTTCCTATGCAATGACAACTTGGTACAAATATATTCTAAACTTATGCTGCATTTGCTACTGAAAGGTTATATAACCATGTCTACTGAAAAGGGGTTCTAATGCAGCTTATCCTGATGCATTTTACTTGCCTTGGAAGTTTACTGATGGTGCCCAAAAATATGGATTTTTTTCTATGACTCATCCAGAATATCCATACATACGAAAAGTTTACTACAGAATCCATTACAATTTCAAGACTGTGCTTTTAAACAATGAAGAAAATGAAAAACTATGAATAACTGAAGAAAATGAACACATCACCCATGTTAACATGTCTAGCAGGAGATTTCTGTATAGTCTCAGATTAACTTGTATTATATGCCAACATGTCTAATTGCGAAATGTAAATACGTTTTAAAAATGTTTATCTCCCTGTTTATACAGAATGTTAAAGAATCTGTCAGTGTTTTGATACATTTCTAACTGTGCATGATTGAGAAGGAGATTCTATAGTACTGTGGAGATTCAGCTGAACAGTAGGTGATGTCATTAGAATGTTCCTGGTTGCTAGGTGATGATTTGAACAGCTGACTGACAGGAAAAAAACTTCCAAACAGCTAACTGCTATTTTTAAAACAGACAGTTGAGACTGTTAAGTTGTGCAGTTTGTCAAGTACTGAGCAGTTTGCGAGGAACAGCGGTTAGTGAAGAACTGCAATCAGTGGACGGGTCTATATCATATGAACGAATTGCAGAAATTGCGAACGCTCATATCGAACATACCAGACCTCGAACTTCCTATTGTGGAGGGCTCCCGCTAAATATATATACTCTAACTCAGAGATCGCACTACAGTGAGGAAAGGACAAATATCCCATTCTTCACCGTACCGCAATGTCAGAAAAAGTACTTGGAGGTCCGGTACATTCGATATTATGAGCGTTCGCAATTTGTGCAATTCGCTCATATGATATAAACCCTCAGTGGACACCCATAAAAGAATTCACCAAAAACTGTAGGAACGTCTTTGCTGTGCTGTTATGTGTTAGATTAAATCAGGACAGTATTCTCTAGTTAGATTAGGAAAGTTTTGTTATTCAGATGGAGTTCTAAAGTTTAATTTTACATTTATGGTGATTGAATTCTGGTGTTTATTGAACGTTATTGATTTGCATTCTTTGATGTGATAGTGGTGATGAAGATGGCTGAACAGGAAAGCACCAATATGTCAAATTACAGTTCTGTACAGTCTTAACAGTAGAGGTCCTTCTCTTTACTACTATAGTATTCTTCACCCAGGGTATCTCCTGCCAAGGATAGACTAACTTCTGGTCAGTATACCAAAGCCTTCAGCTCTTATAGGCACCATACATCACATGTATGCTCCATATGCAGGACGTAGGGCATAAAGGTGATGTATGGATACAAATACCCAGAACTTAAACATGTGCAGCCAGAAGGAAAAGCAAAGGAAGAAGGGAGAAGGGCCCCTTCGCCAGGAGGGCAATGAGAACACAGGGTCAGGACAGAGGGTGAAGGAGAGAGGGACAGAGAATAGCAACAGTGAAAAAAAAGGTATTACTGTTATGGTAAGATTTTACACCACTGTACAATGTCCTTCCATATCACTGCTGCAGTATTCTTCACCTAAGGGAGAGTATAAAAGCTCAAGAGGAAGCCTGGGAGGAGGAAGGCAGAGAAGAACCCTACACAAACCCATGCAGGATAGTCCTGGCAAAACCTGCTCTGGCCCTGGAAACATCCAACATGCAATGTTAAGTGAAAGTATGAACAGAGGACCAAATAGCAGCCTTAAAGATAGAACTGGTATCCAGACCCTTGAAAAGGGCACCAAAGGTGGCAAATGCTCTACTAAAATGTGCTTTTACAGACAAAAGAAATTTGCCATGAAAACAGCAAAAAGAAATGGCCTTGGAAATCCAGAAGGAGATGGCTTGCTTAGAAACAGGCAAATCCAAAGACTTGGGATAAAAACAAACTGCTCAGATTTGTGTAAAGAAACCTTAGTTTTACCCAAATATCTGAGCTGTCTATGCAACTCCAGGATGTGAAGAACTTTCCTCACTGTCAGACTGCAGAGAAAGTAAAAATGAGGGAAGATGAACAGACTAATGAAGGAATAACTCAATGACCAGCTTGTGTATAAAGAATTAGTATGAAGACACCCCATATCTCTGTGCAAAACTAAAAAGAAGAAATGGCAATGACAGCTTGAAGTTCATATACTCTTCTCAGTTGAAGCAAGAGCCAAAAGTTGAAAAGTCAATTACAATGTTGCAAGGAAGCAGGATCAAAAGGAGCCCGGTTCAATTTTTCAAGTACAAAACTGAGGTCCCAAGAAGGTGGAATAGGCCCTCCTGGGAGGCCTAATATGAAGGATGTCTTTAAGGAATTGCTTTACCTCAAACCTAGAGACCAGAGGACTGCAGACAGTTTGACCTGTAGAAAAAGCCAACCCAGCATGGAGCAAATCACACAAATGAGAGAATGAAAGAAATCTCCTCCTGATGGGGAGAAAGGCACCAGACAATCCATTTGGACATGTCATTTCCTGGTAGTGGGTTTCTTGGCCTCCTGCAGAACCTGAAGCATGCCCTCAGGGAAAACAAAAAAGAGGTGCTTCAAAGGGATCAAAATCCTAGCACCCACTATCATTTCAAGAGCCAAGGGGTAAGACCCCTTGTCTTGTGGGAGAAGACCCACCTGGTGAGTTAACTTGTAGTAATTGCCCCTGGCCAAATGAGAAAGGAGGAACTAATGCTGTCTAGGCCATAAGTAAGGGAGCCACAAGCAAGATACTGGGAGAATCTTGTCTGATGTTGTGCAGAACTCATGGTAACAGAGGAAAGGGGAAGTCATGTGCAGAAATATTCCCCTTCCAAGGAAAAAACAGGGTGACCACTTTCCAAGCCAGAGAATTTGTGACTGTGGAACACAGACAAAGCTGTATGTTCGGAGGGGGTGAAAAATACTACCGGAGGAATACCCCACCAATGGACAATGTCCAGGAAAACATCTATGAAGCATCCATTCATGAGCCTGTGTGCTGGACCTGCTCAAAAAAGGTCTGCCACTAGATGGCGCCCTGAGGAAAAGTAAATCACCTGAAGAGCCAAGGGATGTTGTTTAGCTAGATTCCAGATCGGAAGAGCTACTCTGCAAAGATCGGACCTCATGCCCCCCCCTACATGCCATAGCATTGTGGTAGTCTGAAAACTTTGAGGGTCCCAGGATAAAAGATAAACTTGCAGAGGCAGAAGCAGAGCCCTCATCTGTCTTATGTTGATGTGGTCTGACCTCTGATGAGTAGGCTAAAGACCAAGAACCTTCAGGGGACCAGAGAAGGTGCCCACCCCTCTCCAAGACATCTGTAAAAAATTGCAGAGGGAGAACTGTTGCTTAAAAAGGACACCCTGGTTTGAGAGAATTGATGGAGCCACCACAGGCTGGAAAAGGTAATTTCAGGGAGTGATGATATTTTAGTCACACTGACTTGAGGTACCACTGAAGATTCCACATAAATGAGTCTGCCAAGAGATAGCATAGGAATGGTGGAAGCCACGAAACCCAGGACACAAACTCCATGGTCGTGACAGAATACGAGGATGAAAGGACTGAAAAAAAGTTAGGAGATGGAGCCTTTGGAGAAGGAAGAGATACCAACACAGGAACTGTCTGAAGCCTGCAGAGGAAAATATAATCCTGGGACATCATCAGAACCAATTTCAGGAGATTTAGAGTGAACCCCAGACTTTACAATAGGCAAGTAGTAAACTGGAGATCGTTCGACTGCTGGGAGAAGGAGTTTGAATAAGCAGATAGTCTAGATATGAGAAATGTGAACACTTCAAAGCCTGAAAAAAGCAATGACAGAGCAAGGCATTTGAACACCCTTGGGGCAGTGGAGAGGCCAAAGGGCAAAGCAGAGAACTGAAAATGCAAGAGGGGGAAGGGGGGGGTGTTAAAAACTTACTGAAAAAGGGGATGGATGGGGATGTGAAGGTATGTATGCTTGAGATCCAGAGACACCAGAAAGGCTTGAGGAAGTAGAAGAGGAAATGGCTAAAGGGATAACATCCAAAAGGAGGATTCTTGAGAAAGGTGTTTTACAGGTAAAGCACCAGAAGTGGTCTCCACATAGCCTCCTTTCAAGGAGACCATAAACATCCTGGAATACAAATCCCTTCCTACTTGGGTGGGAGGCATGGCTTAAATGGTGCCCTGATCCAAGACAGAATCTCTGGGAAATTAAGCTGTTCCAGAGGAGGTAAAGGAATGCCTGAAAAGGGAGGATGGGACTTAAAACCATGAAATATCTCTGACAGACAATGGAGAACCCACAAGTCTGAGGTGATCTGTAGCCACTTGGAAGAAACAGAGAAAGGTGGAGAGACAAGGGAAACTGGCCAAGGGGAGGGAGAAGCAAAATGTCCTGAAAATAAAGTTCTTGGTAGGCAGGAGTCTGAGTAGACTTAAGAACATGTCTAGAACTATTCTTATCCTTGGGAGAAGGACAAAATCACCTATGAAAAAAGAAGAATTGTAATGATAGCACCTCCACTTAGGAACAGGAGAAACAAAAATATCTTTCAGCTCCTGCAAGACTTTTGCCCTTATCTTGGTGGGACTTGAAAAGATAATCAGCAGCAGAGACAAAAAAAAAAAAAAAAAAAAAAAAAAAAAAAGACTTTTGTTATCCAAATGAGCATCCAAACGTTTAGCCTTTACATCAGGAAAATCTTGAAGATGAAGCCTTGAAGATGAAGCCAAGAATAACTTCATAACTGCACCAAAGAAAGCAACAATGGAAAAGGCATCACTTGCATCATAACTGCATTTGACTGAATGGTGAGCAACTTGCTAAGAGGAGCCTAGAAGGGAAAGAACCAAAGCCTTCCCCGGAGTCAGGAAGATCAGAAACTACTTTAGAAGCCCCTGAAAAGGAGAACCAAAACATACTTAGTCACACGAGTCTGATGGTCCCAATGGACAAGGTAGCAGCAGTGTGAGCATTCTTGCCCAACCTCTTCATGACCCTATCTTAGACGGCAGCAATGTGAATGGCTGGTCAGAGGAGACTGATACTACCAAAGAGTCAGCAGAATAACATTTATAAAAAAAATATGCACTCTTCATTTACCTTGTAAAACCAGTCTAGCTTTTTTGATGCTGGAAGCGGATTCACGGGCTACAGAAGCTGCAAAAAAGGTATCTAAAAGGGTAGTTACAACAGGAGGAACAGTAGATAGCTTCAGAGACTCCATCTGCAGAAGCTCATAATACCCTTTTTTTGAATATCAGAGACTTGAGAACTTTACCATTTTAAGAAGTCCATCATGCTGGCAATGGTATCCCCCAAAGGACAGCTCTTATAAAGGGGAGTCTGAACTTGAGGAATCCTCTTCTGAACCATTGTACGGGGGGGGGGGGGGATTTGGGAATAAGCCAAGGATTCTTCCTGGAGTCTAGATTCTCATCCGAGGAATCCAATTTCCTAAGCCTCTTAACTGGAGTGGAAGACCAGGAGGAGCAGGAACAGAAGCCTACTGAGGTGGTTTGAAGGCCAAAGCGTAAAAATAAACCTGAAATGAAATCTTGGCATTTATGTTGAGGATCCTTCACAATAGGGATCCTTCACAACAGGGAAAGTATTCTTCACCTTTTGTTTCTTCTTCTGTGGTATGTCTGTTCGAAACACTCGAGTCAGACCCCTGATATGACTAATATAGTTGGAGTCTCATCCCTCACTAAAATCAGAGGAATCCCCCTCAGTCCTTTGGATATAATCAGCCAAGGTTCCCCCTTAACACTGGGTTCAGATTTTATAGAATATGTAATTTACTAGACATGCTCTCATTTATGGGATTTGATACTGAGGTGTACTGTAATGTATAAAATTGTGCAGAACACCTTAATATGCATTCCTACTGTGCAACAAACCTTATTTAAAAGTTTTGTAAACTTTGTCGTTTTGCAATTTGGCACAGACAGAGGCCGAAAAGTGTTTTGTATCAGCCCACTCACCCAGTTTATCTTTAAGGGGAGCTGTGACAGTATTATTTAATTTGTACCAGTATCGAAGTATTAAACCATCATAATTAAAAAGATAAAGCCTTCTTTCAAATCCATCTACATTAGTTAATAAACTGATTTAAATTAGTTATTTGCTTAAAATAAAGGTTATGCATAAAATTACCACTGAAGTGATCTGAGCATTGCCAAGACCAGCCCTGGGATTCATAAAGCTTGCCCAGGTGCTGGTGTAGCATCTGTGTTCTAACAAAATATGGCCGCTGAGCGATCCAAGTACAAGCTGTTCCCAAGTGCACTACCTGCATATGCTACGCCCGCACAACTCCCGGGCCCTGTATGCTAATTATCCCATGTGCAGCAGTGTAGCATACAAATGAAGGTACATAGCGATCCAGGAAGTGGTGCAGGCATAGTGTAAGCATGCAGAAATGTAAACCGTAGAAAACTGTTTACATTTTTGCAAACATAAAATGGGAGCCATGACAGCAGACCAAATATTATATTATTAATATATGCCAATGGCTAAATATATAGCCATTGACATAAAAAAAATGTACAAAATATAAAAGTAACATTTAATATATATAGTCGCACTATCGTGACGTGGAAGCGCAGGGCAGTGGTGCGCAAAGGGGATCACAAGGAAAATATAGAATAAAACTGCAATGTAACACATATGATTTCCCCATAATAGTCAATGGCAGGCATGCTACACCATACTATGGCGCAAGGGTTGCTAAGGGGCTGTGACAGTGTTATGCGCGGTAGCTAGGAATTAGTAGGCAATGCCATGCAAATGAGAGCAGTAATAGTGAATCACAGATTTCATGCTGGTGTAAGGATGCACCTCGCAGCGTAGCGTTACAACACCGAGGTGTGCCCTTGAGATAAAGATGACATCAAGAGAGAGGTGTGTCATCATTGCTGTAAGCACATTGGAAGATTGCTAAACCGGTTTGCCCCTAGCTAGGCAAAGCTGCAGGATAGGGGTGTGTCGAACTGGCCACAGCTTTGCTTAGCTGAGAGTACACAAGGTAATAGAGCATGCATGTGAACAGAGATGAAAATGTGTGTAAACCCGGTAAACAGGTTGGTGCAGCACACACCGCAGCTGAAACAGGAAGGATATAGGAAAGAAATAAGGAAATTCTGCAGCAGGGAAACTGGAGTACAAATGACTAATTAACACCTAGGAGTTTACAGTGGGCCACTGACAACAGCTAACAAGGCTGCAAGCAGCTACCTGCAGAACAGGAAAGGGAAGAGGCTGTACTGCTAAGAAAACAGTAAAGTGTCAAAGCAGAACAAAGCCGATTTGCAGTATATATCAGCTACAAAACACATTTTGCCATGACTGGGTAGGGAAAGTATAAAACAAGAAAGACGGCAGGTGGATGCATGCCGGATAATGGGAGGGGATCCAGGTTTTAAAAGTGAATTAAAGGGCAACAGATTAATCAAGGCAGGCAAGCATAACTCCACAGTAAAGGCTCCACACTTGCAGTACTCATTGTAAAACCCATAATTAAGACGCACTGCAGTTGGAATAGCTCATACACACCCAATGACATCAGCAGCATCCATAGCACAATAGTATAAAGTGTGAAAGCACCTCACACACATTTGTGTATTCCCATACACACTGCACCAGTGGTGTATACAGACGGGGAACTTTTGGTATGTACACGTTAGGAGCTAACATAGCTTTGATCCACCAGCATATGTTGGAGACTGAAGGTGGTGTAGAGGATGATGCACATGAACACCTCAGGGACCAGAGGAGGAGGAGGAGAGAGTTCAGACCCAGAGTAACCTACCAGGGGCTACATGATCTGGAGATAGTGTTACAGGGTGGACAGGGACATCCTACAGCAACTTGTGGAGCTGTGCTGGCCAAGCCTCAGAGCCATAACAAACAGAGGAACTCATCCCAGTGGAGACTAAGGTATGTGTAAGCCTGAAAATGCTAGCTACAGGTACCTTTCAAAGATCAACTGGGGATATCATGGGGCTCTCACAGGCATCCTCATTCAGGGTACTACACCAGTTCCTGGATGCCATGTTAACACATGCCAATGAGCACATATACTTCCCCCGAATGCAGGAGGAGTTGGCCAGCAATATGCGTCTGTTCCACCATGTGGCAGAAAACCCAGAGGTACTGGGTGCAATAGACTGCACGCACATACACATCAAGTCACTACCCGGTGAGCAGGGTAGGTGCTACAAAACCTGCAAGGGATACCCCTCCATCAACTGCCAGGTCGTGAGCAATGCCCAGGGCATTATCATGGATGTGTGTGCTGGCAGCCCTGGAAGCTATCACGACTCCCACATCTGGATCAGTTATTTGCCATGGGGGACATCCCAAATAGCCACCTGGTGGGGGATGCTGGCTATGCACTGGAACCGTGGATGATGACTCCCATCAGAAATGCACACACAACCATGCAGGAACGCCATAATGAGGCACACACACAAACCATAGAACGTGCGTTTGGGATGCTGAAATCATGGTTCCATTGCTTGGACATATCTGGTGGAGCCTTGCAGTACTCTCCAGGCATATATGCCCACATCTTTATAGTATGTACCATACTGCACAATATGATCCTGCAGAAACAGCTGCAGCAGGAATAGAATGGTGAAGGCCCTCATAGCCCACCACCATTGCCAAGGGACCCACAGGCACAGAGGTACTCAGACCACGAACACCCTGAGCCAGCTCCAGTAGGCAGACGGAGGCGTGCACAGTATGCTCATGCCTTGGTAAGGAGGGAACATATAGCACACACACTGACAGTGTAGGCATCTAGGTACTGACAGCTTTCTCCACCTGCACACACAGTAAAAATGGATGACACACACACAAGACTACCTGTAAATTGTCATGTATAGGCAGTCTACTGTGTGCATCCAACATAGGCAGCCCACAACAATTGCAAACACAATTGCCATTGGCACAAGGTAAGTTAACACCTGAACAGTAAATTAAGCGATCAGCATGTGCCGATACTGTATGTATAGGTTCATAGGTAGGTACTTGGCCAACTGCCAGAGGCCATTCATAAGCCTAGCCAAAATGTGTCAGCTTTTGCCACCCCATTGATTCATTAATTGTCCCTCTGTGGAGCAGAGCCAATGGCGGGATCCCTGGGGTGTATCTACTGTTCCCCATCCACTCAAGGTTTCTCTTTCAGAGTTAGTGAGGGAGCTCTGTATAATGTAGTTAGGCATGTTGTTCCGAAGTATGGGGAGTGTCTGTGACAGGAATCTGTCCCTCCAGCATCTTCCAGTTATTGTTGTGGCAAGGTTCAGCTCACTACAGTGTGTGGCTCACTGACATGGATTCCCATAGGTGAAGCATATCCATTAAGCCGGAGTTTGACATGGCTGTGTTGACCAGCAGAGATCATCTCTGGGTAAACGAGATGCCACTGAGTAAAGCAGGAGTTTATTCAGTCTGGCTGCATAGGGCATATGTCTGAGGCCAGTAATCCCCTTGGCGAGGTACATTTGTGGACCTTGCAACTGTTGGAAGTGCCTTCGGAGGTGCATCCCAAATGGATTATACCCTATGATGGGACTGATGAGTGACTAGTAAAGGGGCACTATAACCCCAATATGTCTAGATGGGAACCCTTTAGTAATCAGATGGCCTACATAGAAGGATGTCCTAACTATGCTGGAGACACGATTGTCATAGGGGAGATCACTATCTACCTTAGTCACCAATACCCCATTACCTCATCCATATTAAAGTGGCTGCCACTTGTGTTAATATGTGGGTGCTTAATATTCCACAACGGAATGACCATGCAGTTCATGGCACTTGGTTGGAGGCCATAACTGACACCCTGTTTTGGTCTCTTGTGAGGCCCCTTGAGGGATGTTTGTGTCAGCTGGACAATCAATCATGGCTCCCAGTTCGCAGTCACTGCCAAACATGGGCTGCCGTGGTCCACCTGTGTTTTCCTGGACCTCTGAGAAGTATATGCCAAACAGTAGGGCTCCCAGGACTGAGTCCTGTGGGACACCAGTCATGACTGGTCAAGAGTTGGACCTGGAGACAGCTAGTCGTACCATGTGGGTTTTCTGTGTGTAAGCCCATTGGCAACCCAACCTGTGATGTATGGGTGTATGTACAGGCTGGTGTGTGTACAGGCTGGTGTGTTTATCAATAATACCCGAGTGGGGCATGGTGTCAAAAGCCTTGGCGAGGTCCAAGTAGTATGTGTGAATCACCTCCCCTGTCATCTAATGCCTTGGTGACTGTATGTAAGACGTCAAACAGGTTCAGTAGGCTTGAACTGCACTCAACCAAGCTGACCTGGGTTGGGTCATGTGCTTGGAGGTTACCAATGTCTTTGTTAATGAGTGCCATGAGGATGTGATTCATACCACTGCAGACCAGGCTAGTCAGGCTTATGGGGTGGCAGTTACCATGGTCAGTTGCGATTCCACCTTGATGGAGTGGAATACCTTTTGCCACACGCCATTGTATGGGCATGTAGCCTGTGGAGAGGCTGAGGATGAAAAGCTTAATTAGATGGGGGGGGGGGGGGGTCAAGTTGTCTTGTACAGTTTGCAAGATGCAGTCTGGGACAACATCTGCCTCCATTGAGGCTGTGTTCTGCTGTTAGAGGGGGCCATTTCCACCTGTGTCTCTCTGATGTGTGGGATACTGTACCTTTTGGGTAGTGTTGTGGGCTCTTTAGGGGGTGAAGTATGCACTGCATGTATCTGCAAGGATGTTGGCAATATCAGTAGGGTCAGCATATTTTGTGCTAGATTTCACCAGCACAGTGCAAATCTGTGCGTCGCCACTTAGATCCTTGACATAGCCAAAGAAGGCTTCGTGGTTATCTTTCGAATCCTTGTGTATTTTCCTGCTAATGTTAGCCTTGAATGTCATGGGGGACCTACGTATCATACTAATAGTGGTCACGGATGTCTGCCCATAGTGGGATTTGCTGTTTGTCTGGAACACTGTCCTACTTCTGTAGTATAGCCTGTTTATTGCGGGGGTCCACCAGACTGGTGTCATTGTCTAGGAGGAGTGAGTCTTGGTTTACCAGTGATGGCATGATCTATACATCCGTGTAGGTGCTTATAGGTTGCATTTGTAAATCTGTCTGTATCTTGAGTAGTGTATCCCCTTAGCATGGGGGCTGCGAAACCCCCCCAACCCCTGTCACTAGTAGTGTAAATTTAGCTGTAGGAATGGTATACACTGTGGTTTCCCTGGGTGGGGGAGATGTTTGGGTGTGGAAACAGTGAATAGTTCATGGTCAGATCTAACCAGTGACCGGTTAACATCTGCTGTGATGCACCTGTTGCCCATGTTGGTGATGACCACTTCTAGTATGTTTCCACCCCTCGTTAGGGAGGTTACCACCTGATACAGGGCATATGAGGTGATAAATTTCAGGAAGCGCAGGGCCTGGAAGTGAGTACTTGAGTAAGTTTCCCAGTTAATGGCAGGGTAGTTGACATCGACCAATACCAGGGTGTGCATTAGGACTGTCATGTTCTCCACTGTCTCCAAGTAGGTGGAGTGGTGGTCCTGGGTCATGGAGGGTTATCTGTAGCAGGCCACAGTTTACATTGCAGTTGTGGCTGATGCTAGCTGCACATGGATGGTCTCAGAGGAATCATGCTGCACCACTAACCTGGAGGTGTAGGTATCCCTGATGAATAAGGATACACCCCCTCCATGTCTCAGTCCATGTTCGGCGGCTGAAATGTGTGGTATGGGTTGTAGTCTGGTACTGCTGGTGTGCTCTCAGGAACCTTAAGACAGGCCTCAGTTACTGCACAGATGCTGACGTTGTCTATCCTGAGGAGTGCTGTGAGTGCATGCATGTGGTGTTGAGTAGCATAACCCTCATTGATTCTGCTATTGTGCTGCTTATGGAGCTCATATTCACCTTTGAGACTCTCCTAAAAAAGGCACCATGGGGGCACCAATAGCCTTGGCCAGTATTCCAAAGCCTAAGACTGGCACATAAGCCGGTATGTTATTGTTGCATGCAGGTTTCCCTTCTGTGCTTGTTTCTCATCTCTCTTGTAGGTAACCTACTGGTAAGCAATAGAAAGCCTTAAACATATACAAGTCTTCCAGCTTCCAAGATAGGCTTTTGGAATGACTACGTAACAGTATTCTGTATGTTCTTGCTGTACTTAACTGTTTCCTGACTACATGGTGATTTCTCACTGTATATTATGATCTGAAAGTCTGTTTATTCACATATTATGGCTGAGATGGCCTGCACTTTAGAGGTTCACAGATAGCCTACTACCTATCTGCCCAAGGGCAATTAGAAGCATAGCTACAGTCTGTTGGCTTTCTCTGCACGACTGATGAAGTAAATGAGCCTCTGTCAAGCATAGCCAATAAAGCAATTCCAGGCAGAGTTGCCAGAAGCTTTTGAAGACTGGGGTGGTGGAGGGTGATAGGGGCACTTAAGTGATCTAAAGAGGGCATGCTAATGTGACAATTCAACACCATTCAATTTCCTCAACACATCTTGCAGCTATCAAACAGGACGGGCTCCCCCACCCCCTGGCTGTATGGTTCGGGGACACATGATCCCAGGGGTGCATACACTGTTACCCATTCACACAACAAGGTTTCCCTTGAAGTGCGTCAGTGAGGGGCTATGCCTAATGTAGTTAGAAATGTAATGTATTGTCTCACATTACATTTGTTATATGTTATTTCAAGAGTAAGTGAAGCTCAGTGGGATTGGGGGCCTCCGCCCTTTACTTAGCCTAGCTTACACATAGAAATCATCTGAAAAGGAAATAGGCGAAAGAAACGTTAATGTCAATAGTGTAATGGTTACAGCATCTGCATAGTATCTGTGCATTCGAGGTCCCAATCCCAATAAAGTCAGGGATGTTTATCATGTTTAAAAAGTATACCTTAACCACAGCTTGCATATATAGGTAGTATTCATCAGTATAATAAACATTTGAAAAATCCATGTGTGCTGGAGAGTAAAGTCAACAGAGAATGTAATGTCATGGAAGCACATAGTGAGATGTCACTTCACTGAAATGTATATATCCTGAGTAGTTAGTGGATGTGGCCGTGTTTGCGTGCACAAGTCATACGTCACAAAGTTTAACTGCTGCTATAATGTCACACAAACACTTAAAAATGCTTACAACTGCTTAAAATGAGCCTTATTCTGGAGTAAAAAACATTTTTAAAGCATCGCAGGTGTTGAACCCTAGACCATGCACACTATAGTCATGGGACTTACCACTATGCCATCTGAGGTGTATACACGTTTCATGGTCTTTAGACTACATGCACCTTATACCATATGCATTCCACTGTAATGATCACAAATCCAGCTCCAGACAAGTGGAGTA
The DNA here is from genome assembly GCF_019279795.1 of Protopterus annectens. NCBI lineage: Eukaryota > Metazoa > Chordata > Ceratodontiformes > Protopteridae > Protopterus > Protopterus annectens. The sequence goes on along the minus strand of NC_056750.1, from coordinate 436,096,153 downwards.
CCTCAGGGTTCAGTCCTGGGGCCGCTCTTGTTTGGCATCTACTTCTCTGAAGTACAGGTCAACACTAAGGGACTCTGGCTAACAAAGTTTGCAAATGACTGCAAACTGGGAGCCATTATTGAATCCCCAAATGATGTGGATACTCTACAAAAGGGCCTTACAGAAACAGATGCTTGGTGCCAGAGCCATGGGCTCAAGGTCAATGCCAAGAAATGTATTGTTATCCCCTTTGGGAAAAAACATGTATCCATGAATTACCATATAGGTGGCAGTACACTAAACACAGAAAGTGTGATAAGAGACTTAGGGACACAGGTGGACAGTGGTCTTACCTTCGATAACCACATCGCCACAACAGTCAGGAAATCCTTCTATGTGGCACACATCACGAAGGGCTTTTCATCCGGAAAAAAGGAGGTCATTGTCCCACTATACTCATCCCTCATTAGACCCATTATAGAATACAACGCCCCATTTGGTATGTACCTCTCAAGACATCTGCAACAACTGGAAAGGCCTCAGAAATACCTCACTAAAAGAATCACAGGCCTAAAGCAGATGCCCTACGCTGACCACCTTAAAAAACTCCAGCTATACTCTGTCGCATATCGTCTACTCAGAGGCGATCTCTGCTTAACATACAAGGCCATGTCAAACCCAGAGCTGTTGGACATGCTACACTTAAAGAAATCCCAAACCCTCAGAGCTACACGCTCCAGGGATCTAAACCTTGTCATCACAATAAACAAAACATGCTGGAGGGATAGGTTCCTGACCTAGAGACTCCCCAGACTCTGGAATAGATTGCCCATACATGTAAAGCAGAGTGCCTCTTTGGACCTCTTCAAGAGGAACCTTGACGGTTGGATGGGAGAAAGGAAATTCACCCCAGGGATCACGTCAGTCGCCCTGCTAGACAGGGGTCCAGGAAAGTAAATAATGTGGGAAGAAATATCCAGGGAATTGTTATGGCTAGGCTTGTATAGGCCCTAGGGCTGATAGCCTAGTACCAACCTATGAACCTATAAGTACAGTACATTGTAATGTACTGTAGTTTGAGAACCAACACATACAAGTCTACATAAGTTTTACGGTTACAAATTAAAAACAAAATTTTTTATATATATATATATATATATATATATATATATATATATATATATATATATATATATATATATATATATATATATATATATATATATCTATAAAAATTCAAAAATGCCAAGTGCACGGAAAGTCTGTATAAGTGCACAGAATCCAAGTAATGCATCCTAAAAGAAAATCCAGCACTTTACTAGAACAAATAAATCCAAACAGCCATAGTAAAAGAAGTATTTAAGCAAAGCCTGCCCAACACAGACCGGTGGCTGGTTTTGCTTAAAGCGAAATCAGTGTGCAATTTCATCAGGCTGAAGCCCGGATTTAAATAGCTGAACTGCAGACTTCCAATGTGCTTATTTAAAGTAACATACACCTGATAAGTCACAATTTATATAATCAAATGCAAACCTAAAACACACAAAATAAATGACCCAACTGTCACCATACATAACCCAAGTATATACTAGTGAAACGAAAATTAAATGAAATAACTAACTTACTTAGAGGATACAGACAAGAAATAACCCCTTCTAGCACAACACCAATTCCCATATTAATAGTGCATCGCCTTTATTATAAAAAAATTGCAAAAAAAATATATGTATAGTACGTTTTTATTATACCTATTAATGTTAATCTCATATTTTTTTGCAAATATGTTTACATTGATTAATTATGTAAGATTTGGTCTCTTTTCATAATTGCTGTTTGCCCTAAGTTCTTTTATAATCTATTAAGACCTATCTTATCTACAAGTTATATAACTAAGGCAATCCTATAATCATTATGTTTTACCACTGGTCATTAAGACCAGGTTTAAAGAGTGCCCCCAGGTTCACTATCCACCTACGTTTTTTCCGAGTTAACATCCGATGTTCAAATACATCATTGGTATCCTGCATTTTAACCATATCCAAACCTACAAATACAATGTGTGCTGTGGTATGAACCATCTTATGTTTATATAAAGCACTTCGAAGTCTTTGACATTTAATGTCACTTATGTGGAGAGATATTCTCTGTTTAAGAGTACAGGAAGTCTGTCCCACATAAAATGTTCCGCATTGACAAACGGCCATGTATACCACCCAAGAACTGCTACACTATTAAATATTTTATGTCAAACACCGTCTTTGTATTGACTGAAGTAAAAGATTTAGTCTTGGCCATCAGTTTACAGTATTTACATGCTCCACAATAGGTGCTCCCCACTATGTTCGTATTAGGTCTGGAAACCTGTAACTTGCCTTTCTTAAAAGAAAAGTATTGACCCAAAGTCCTACCTTTTCTGTATCCAAAATGACAAGATTCATCTACTAAATTAGTAAAAAAAGAGTCCGAATGCAAAACATGCCAATGCTTGGCCAAAATATTCTTGATATGAAAAGTATTGGTGCCAAAGGTAGTAATGAATCTCACTGATTCCCCTTGGGGCTTATTATTCCATTCCCCATCAACCAATAGTGTTGTTCTATCCATATGGTTGGATACCCTATGTGCTTGCTTAACCGTACTTTTACTATAGCCCCTATTAATAAACATGCTTTCCAGGTCCAAGGCTTGTATCTCATAAGTGGCATTCTGGGAACAAATCCTCCTAACCCTCTGAAAAGTACAGTTTTGTACCTACCATAAATGTAGATGTTCGAAGATCCACATTGCTGCAGTCCTTACACTTGGGTAGTCCGCTGTCCTCGGTCGGCCCGAATATCAAAGTATAAGGCTGACGTCGGTCAAGGCGCATTTGACTGACATCAGGACGTCAGGGTACAAATGCGCATGACCGACGTCATATCCTCAGTCTTTTCTTGCCCCAGATGTCAGAAGACCCTAAAAAGAAAGGTCAAAACCAAAAGACAGCAAACAACCAACCATCCTAGCACTAAAAATATGTACAATATATACAATATATACAATATACCCCATATTGACAACCCAACCCACACAACCGCCTCTAACTACAGAGGGGAAGGAGAGAGGGTAAATTGGACTGCAGCAATGTGGATCTTCGAACATCTACATTTATGGTAGGTACAAAACTGTACTATGTTCTTCATCTCACATTGCTGCAGTCCTTACACTTGGGTAGAATCCCAAAGCAGAGGTAAGGGAGGATGGCCAAACTATAAGGAAGCAGGAGCTGCCAAAATGCCCTGCAAAACAGCAGTGGCAAAACCAGCCCTAGATTTAGAATAAAGTGGTAGGTGATAATGCCTAGAGAAAGTATGCACTGAACTCCAAGTAGCTGCCTCCAAAATATCCTTAGTTGCCACCCCCCTCAAAAAAGCTGTCGAAGTGGCAGTAGCCCTAGTGGAATGAGGCCTAATCCCAGCTGGAATCTCCTTGCCATGATAGGAATAACAGAAAGCAATGCAAAACCCAATCCACTTAGAAATAGTTTGTTTTGACACAGGCTTGCCCTGAGAACTCAAAGCAAAAGAAACAAATAACTGCTGAGACTGCCTGAACCCTTTAGTTCTGTCCAAATAATAATCGCAACTGCCTGTGTATATCTAAAGTGTGCAAAATCTTTTCCCCTTTATTTTGGGGATTTGCATAAAAAGTAGGCAAATGAATAGTTTGGTTTAAAGCCACACTAGAAACCACTTTAGGCATAAAGGAAGGATTAGTACGTAAAGATACCCTATCCTTATGGAAAATTAAGAAAGGCTCAACCGCCATAAGGGCCTGCAACTTAGAAACCCTTCTTGCAGAGGTAATGGCCAACAAAAAAGCAGTCTTCCATGATAAATATTTCAACTCGGTAGTAGCTGCAGGCTCAAAAGGTTGTAGAGTGAGTTTCTCCAACACAAAATTGAGATCCCAAGCAGGAGTAGGAGCTCATGGGGGTCTTATATTCTTTGCCCCTCTAAGAAATTGCTTGAACAAAGGATGAGAAAACAATGGTGGGTCACAATCATAGTGAGCTGAAATTGCTGCAGCATGAACCTTAATAGAAGAGAAGGACAAACCTTTGTCCAGTAACTCAGTAAGATATTGAAGAGCCACACTTAAATTAGGCTCAGAAACATCCAAATCCTTTGCTGCACTGCAAAATAAAAATCTCTTCCATTTATCTGCGTACACTTTCCTTGTACTAGGCCTTCTAGCTTCCAAAATAACATTCAAAACTTGCTGTGGAAGTTGAGACCCACTATGGTTCAAAACAGAATATGCCAGGCTGTTAGGTGAAGAGAGTGAAGCTTGACATTGAGCAAATGACTGTCCTCCTGAGACAACAGGTGTGGAATCGAAGGCAAAGGCCATGGAGGCTCCCGTACCAGGCTTCTCAATAATGGGTACCAATGCTGTCGAGGCCAATCTGGAGCTATCAGAATCATCCTTGGCTTGTCCTGTCTGGCCTTTAGTAGTACCTTTGGGAGGAGAGGCAGAGGTGGAAAGGCATACACATGAAGATTGCTCCAATTGAAAGAAAGAGCATCCACTTTCCAAGCTGTGGGATGAAACCTTTTCATGCAAAACTTTGGCAGCTGGTGGTTTAGTGGAGAAGCGAACAGATCTATGTCTGGAGTTCCCCATGACACTGTCAATTTCTGAAATACATGAGGATCCAATTTCCACTCGTGGGGATCCATAATTAGCCTGCTCAACACATCTGCTAAGGAGTTCAGTGCTCCGGCAGAAACCTTGCCTGAAGATTTAGCTGTAAACTGAGAGCAGTCTCCCACAAAATCATTGCTTGCCTGCATAGAGGATAAGAATGTGTTCCCCTTTGCTTGTTGATGTACCACATGACAGTTGTGTTGTCTGTTAGAATCAACACCTGCCCTGGAAGAAGTAAATCCTTGAAAGCTATTAATGCAAACTGGACTGCTAACATCTCCTTCAAGTTGATATGTAGATGTTGAAGTCTGGCAGGCCACTTGTCTTGTATCCACTTTCCATTCAAATGAGCTCCCCAAGCTTTGTCTGAGGCATCTGTCGTTAGAATCTGACTCGCCTCTGGCCGGGTCACAGAGAGTCCCTTGTTTAGGTGACATTCCTGAGCCCACCACAAGAATTCCTTTTGAATGCAAGGTATTATTTGAATGACACTGTCCAGATCCTGGCAGTGCTGTGTCCATACATTTTTGAGATACCATTGTAACTTCCTCATATGCAGTTTGGCATTGGGAAGCACCAGAATACAAGATGCCATGAACCCCAAGGCTTGAAGGACTGTCCTTGCAGTCAGCCTGGACTGATGAGACAATTGATGAAAGTAAAGGGAAAGATTCTTTTGTTTGTCCGGGGTCAAAAAGGCCATCTGGGATGCTGTATTCAGTCTTACACCCAGAAAGCACATGTCCTGAGAGGGTACTAGACTGGACTTTATTTCGTTCACAGAATACCCCAGGCATCTTAGCACTGCTATCACATATTCCAAATGATGAAGAAGCTCGTCCCTTCCTTGAGCCAGAATCAGGCAATCGTCCAAATAAGGATAGATCTGTATTCCTTTAGCCTGAGGAAAGCTATCACTGGAGCCAGAACTTTCGTGAACACTCTGGGCGCAGTAGATAAGCCAAAGGGCAATGCAGAGAACTGATAATGAGAAGTCCCAGCTCGAAAACGCAGATACTTCCTGCAACTCAGTCTGATAGGAACATGAAGGTAAGCCTCCTTGAGATCCAAAGTTACCATCCAATGATCTTTGCCCAGCAGAGGTAAAAGCTGTTGTAACGTCAACATTTTGAACTTGGGAATGTCCAGATAAGTGTTGAGGGTAGATAAATCCAAAATTGGTCTCCACGTGTTCCCTTTCTTTGGTACTAGGAACAGGCGAGAATAAAATCCTAGGCCCACTTCTGGCATAGGGACCGGCTGTATGGCCCCTATTTGAAGTAACAGAGAAATTTGTTTGTGAGCCTCTATTCTTTGTTGAGGAGGAACGTCTGGCATGCCTTTGAAAGGAGGCAAGGTATGGAAATAAAACCTGCAACCGTGGTGTATGATATCCAATACCCATCTGTCTTGGGTAATCAAACTCCAATTTTCCTTGAAAAGTGCCAACCTTCCTCCCAAAGGTGCTGCCAGACGAGAAGGCTCTGGCAGCTGAAAAGGTAGGTCATTGGGTCTGTTTACGAAAGGACTGACCCCTGCCCTCACTCGAAGACTGTGCAGGTGAACTCCCTGTTCTAGGCCTGAAAGAGCCCTGAGCTCTGCCTCTACCACGTCTAGACCTACCCCTAGACTGGGAATCATAAGAAGGATACGTCCACCCTTGGTAGGCCAATTTCTACTAAACTGGAGGCTGAACCTGCAAAAAATCTTTAACAGTCTGCATAGACTTAGCCTTGTCTTCCATTTTCTTTAAGACTGCCTCAACAGGAGAACCAAACAACACATCAGATTGTAAAGGAGCATCTAAAATCCTTGTCTTAACATGGTCAGATAAATTCTGATCCCTCAGCCAGGCGTGCCTGCGAAGAACTGACCCAGTGGCAGCCACCCTAGACGAGGCCTGTACAGCATCAAAACCACATTGCAAAGAATGCTTACCCACCTGTTCAGAAACATGTACTAAATCTTGTAACTCTTTACACTCAATACCTTCCGCCAGAGCATCTACCTTAGACTTCAATTGTGAAAGGAGATAGTTTTGGTATTTCAACATGTGAAACTGGCAATTCAAAGCCCTCATAGCTAGGGTGGAAGAAGTATAAACTTTCTTTCCCCATCTATCCAAAGCCCTGGCCTCTTTATCTGGAGGAACCGGATTTTTGACAACAGAAGCCTTAACAGCTTTAGGCCCCTGACTAACAGTTTCTGGGTCTGCCCTAGGACTCTTAAAAAGATACTTATGAGCTTCAGGCACCCTGTAATACCTATCCGGTTTAACAGGAGCAGGAGGCAAAGAATCAGGATTAAGAGAAGCCTCTGCAAAACATCTTCCACCACATCCAGAACAGGAGGAATAGCCAAAGGCCTATGCTGGGGTAAAACAAAATTCCCTAAGCCTTTTCCTGGAATCAGAGAAGTCCTGACCTTCCCACTTAAAATGCTCCCTCATGGAATGAAGAGTCTCTGAAAAAGAAAAATCCTCAGGAGGAGAAGCAGGAGGAGTAGAATCATCCACATCAGAATCAGAATAAGGAGAATACTCCTGCAAGTCTTCAGCCGAAGACTCTGAAACATCCGAAGCCTGCTCAAAACTCCTAGCTCAGGTTCCACCCTTGGTCTCTTATCAGGAGGGCAAAGAACCTCTAATCAAAGTAATCAAATCTTCTGCCATTTTAAGCATATGCTTCTTGGGCACAGTTCCTGAAGAACTAGGGGTGACACCAACTGAAGCTAAACCTGGCCTGCCTCTGGGAGAAGCCTTGGAAACAGAAGGAGAGGGCCTAACCACCCTAGGAAGGGAGGGGAGTACAGTAACCTGAGAAGCCCCTTCGGCCTGACCTGCCTCCTGAGAGGCCACATCCTGCAATAACAAAGTCTCTCCCTGGGACTCCAAAGTAACCTCCGGCGGAACCACCGGCTCCACCGACACCTCTAAAGAACAGGCGTCCGGAACAGATGGTTCTTCTAGCCTAGGCTTAGCAGCTTTGTCCTTGCGCTTCTTCGAAGAAGCGGGCGTCGGAGCATCCAACGGCATTTTATAATTACACCGCTTCCCGAAGACTAACCTGGCACAATCTAACCTTCTCTTTATAGTGCGCTTATTGAATCTAGCACAAGAGCGACACCCAACAACGTTGTGCTCAGGCCCTAAACAAGGAATACACAAAGTATGATAATCTCTATGCGGTATCTGTTTCCCACAAGAAATACAGTTATTCACTTTTTCTGACATCTGGTAAACCACTGAGGCAAGAAAAAACCAAAATATTCCCCAACGGGGTACTTAGCCAACTTTGACTCTGTCTGAAACTCCGAATTCGAAAAATTTCAGAACGCCAACCGGCACTTGCAACGCTGCTTCTGCATCGGACCATGCGGCAAAAAAGACTGAGGATATGACGTCGGTCATGCGCATTTGTACCCTGACGTCCTGATGTCAGTCAAATGCACCTTGACCGACGTCAGCCTTATACT